>NC_086153.1:273621049-273924079 GCF_035149785.1 Candoia aspera | reverse complement strand
GTTGAGCACCCTAAGAAAAAGTGTTATCTTGAGTTTGTGTTATCAAGGGGAGGAGGAATAGAGAAGACTCAAACCTGTACACTGGATTTCTGAGGAGTGGATGTTGATGAACTTCAATGATCTGTCAGATCAAATTACTTTAAATCCTGAAAATGTCCAGGATGAATGAGAAATCCTGCAAAATAAAATTCTAAATGTAGACAATTCCAATTAGAAAAAAAAATGGGGATGTCTGAAGGGACCAATGTGAATATACAGAGAGCTTTCTAAAAATGCTAAAAAATAAAAGGTGCATATTATAAGATAATAATGGAAGGACAGACATAAGCAATGAAGGACATGAGACAGTTGCCAGAAACTGTAGGGCTGAAACACAGAATGAAATGAGGCTTATAAGGAGTGTCCAAAATAACAAAAAGGCTTTTTAAGTATATCAGAAACCAAAGGAAAGAGCAAGAGCTGAGAGTCTGTTGTGAGGAGAAAGGGCTCAATTGGTAACAGGAGACAGTGAGAAGACAAAGCATCTTATCACTTGTTTTGGTGATGGACTGATCTAGTACCAGGCTGTTTGTTTGTGACTGTCCCAGAAATGGCTTTTGAATGTGATTAAAAACTTGTACAGAGGAGGAACAGATCACATTTCTTATTGACCAGATGGAAGGATCAGAACCAGTGGATTGAAATTACAGTGAAGATTTAAGTTAGATATCAGGAAGAATTTCCTGATGGTAAGAACTGTCAATCAGGGGAACAGGTTGCTTCATGAAATGGTATGTTCCTCTTCACTGCAGGTCTTCAAACAGAGACAGAATAACCACCTGCCTGAAATGTTAATCTGATTAGTAGAAATATTTTTTTTAAAAAAAAATTGCCCCCAAAGTCTTTCCGGAGGCAGGCTTCTCATAAATGTTGTCAGGCAAATATTGGAGATCCTGCAGTGCAGTATTTTGTAAGCTATATAGGAATGCCACCACACATGCATGAAAGGCCCTTATAAGAATATACTTGGATTCCTGAATTCCAGCTTAAGAGTTGAGATAAACTAGGGTGTTTTCTTTTAAATTAGTTGTTTAACCAGAAAAGGGAAAACACCCACTCCTCAGACAAACATATAAATGCATTTTACATAACCTCCCTTTATGATCTACCTCATAAGCCCTTAAAAATCAATGGAAGGTTGTTTTGAAACCCTTTTCTGATTGCTCACCATTTATATTATATACTACTTATGTATAATACAGACATGGCCAAAAGTATTGGTACCCTCCAAAGTGTCCCAATTTGCTGTGAAATAAGTTGAGACTGATACAAGTAAATGACATCTACGGCTTCTGGTGGGAACGTGGCGGTCTGAACAGCTGTGCTCGTGGGCTCCACAAGCAGAACTGACAATGCGTCCATTTTCGGGCTCAGGTAGGTTTTTCCTGAAGCCCAGGAGCATTTTTTCTGCAGAGAGAAAAACACTCGGAATTACCCCATCTGTCCTTGGGAAGGCTGCTTGCAGCCAGAAAATCGCAAATGGCGTTCACGATCGGCTGGTAAGTGCAGCCATGCTGTAGCCTTAAAGGGACATTAAGACCAGCCACCCCATTTCTAAATCACCCAATTTATTTTTATTTCAAGTTTATGTACCCTAAGAGAGGCTTTCTACAGCAAGGAGAAACACACTGTCTTGGTGCTTATTGTTGTTTTTGTGATTAATTTCTTTTTAAAAAATTCTTTTTAAGTTTTGGATTTTGCTTTCCATCCAAATATTAAGGAAGATTGAGAGTACGTAATCATCTCCCTGTTATTGTTTTTGTACTAAATTTGAAGATTTTAGCATTTTCCTACACATTGAATCTGCTATTTTGAACTTTCATCTTTCTGTTGCTACTTTCCCTGGGGAACTGCTTGTTATAATATGTTCACTTCTGTAAACACATTTCAGAATTTTTCTATTATCTTCCACTTTCGCTGGTTAAGTACCTAAGGGGTGCCATAATCTACTGCATGAGACATGGAGGATTTCAAGCACACTTGCTCAGATTTTCATCATGACTTTAAACAGATCCTTTCTGATTCCTGTCAAGTTTTTATGCAAGGCATTCAGGACATTGTGGAAAATATGTGGTCTAAAATTTGTCATCTGGTTGGGGATGTCATGGAAGAAACTGAAGAGCTTAACAACAACAGAAATGTTTATTCTAATAGTAAGATCAGGGCTTCTGTTGAAACGCTGGATGAAGATCGGATAGTCAAGTTGAAGAAATTAAAGGGACAGATCGAATTGCAAACCATAGGTGAAATTGAATTGTTGATGGAGTGTTATGGAAAAGAAGGGGTTATTATGTATGGGAGACTTTCTGTTGAGAAGTCAGAGTTCTTACAGGGGCAGTTGGGCTGTCTGATTTATGAAAAATGCTCTATGTGTATTGTGGGGATATGTAAATGCTTTGGTTTATTTTGAAGTGGGGTAAGGGCTTAAGAATATTTACCTGGACTGTTTCTAGGGCTGGTTTGACCATTCATCTTTAATGATTTGGATTAAGATTAATAAGGTATAATAATAGATGCTTCATTTTAGGCTTAATGTGATTAAGATTATTATAATTGTTGTATTATTAATTATAGTGGCAGGCAATTTATATGCTTTTTAGTTTGATTTTTATTATAGCAGTCAGAAATGTATAGAATAGTAGTAGGAAGGAAATAAATAAATAAATGTTATCTTTGGGGGAAGTTGATTAGGATATTAGGACCCATGTCCCTCCTGGATGGTGAAGGCAGCTCTGGAAGTGACATGTGGCTGGGTCCAGGCGATGGTCAATACATCCTTGAGGGAGGGGGTGTTTCCAACTGCCTTTAAGGAGGCGCTGGTACAACCCCTCCTCAAGAAGCCATTGCTGGACCCTACTGTACTGGATAATTTTCGTCCAGTCTCCCACTTCCCCTTTCTGGGGAAGGTGGTTAAGAAAGTGGTGGCATTACAACTTCAGAGGGTTCTGGAGGAAACGGATTATCTGGACTCCTTTCAGTCAGGTTTCAGGCCCGGATATGGGACGGAAATGGCATTGGTCGCACTTATGGATGATCTTTGGCGGGAACGGGATGTGGGTAATGCATCCATCCTTGCTCTTCTTGACCTCTCAGCAGCTTTTGACACCATTGACCATGGTATCCTTTTGGGTCAGCTCAGGGAGTTGGGGGTGGGCAGTGTGGTTCACCTTCCTCCAGGGCCGGTCCCAATTGGTGGTGATAGGGAGTGAGAGATCCATATCGTTCCAATTTTAGTATATGTGCTGCCAAAGCGAGCACAGGGAATGAGAGATCTGACCCTCGACCCCTCCTTTGTGGGATGCTGCAGGGATCGGTTCTCTCTCCTCTCCTATACAACATCTACATGAAACTGCTGGGTGAGATCATCCGTCACCATGGGATGAGGTATCATCAGTATGCTGACGATACTCAATTGTATATCTCCATCCCAGGTGAGGTAAGTGATGCCGTAGCTGTCCTTTCCAGGTGCCTGGGGGCTGTAGGGGTCTGGATGAGGAACAACAGGCTTCGGCTGAACCCTGGTAAGACAGAGTGGCTATGGGTTAAGGGCTCTGCCATATCCAGGACTTTGTCATCTTTGGTTCTGGATGGGGTTGCACTGCCTCAGACAGACCCGGTGCGTAACTTGGGGGTCCTCATGGACTCACGGCTCCTGCTTGAAGAGCAGGTGGTAGCCGTGGCCGGAAGGGCCTTTGCACAGCATCGTGTTGTGCACCAGTCACGCCCTTTCCTGGATCGGGAGGCCCTTCAGACAGTCACTCATGCCCTTGTTATCTCCCATATAGACTACTGCAATGCACTCTACATGGGGCTACCCTTGAAGAATATCCGGAAGCTTCAGCTGGTCCAGAATGTGGCCGTGTGGGCTATTTTTGGTGCCCCAAGATTGGCACATATAACAGCTTTGCTTCGCGAGCTGCACTGGATACCAGTTTGCTTCCGGGTCCAATTCAAGGTGTTGGTTATGACCTTTAAAGCCCTACATGGTATGGGACCAGGTTACCTGAGGGACCGTCTCATCCCCTTAACATCGACACGCCCTAGCCGGTCATGCAGAGAGGGCATGCTGCGAATCCCACCGGTTAGGGAATTCCACCTGGCGGGGTCCAGGAGGCATGCCTTCTCTGCAGTGGCACCCGCCCTGTGGAACATTCTGCCCCTGGAGGTAAGGCAGGCCCCCTCACTCCTGGCCTTCCAGAAGAACTTGAAAACCTGGTTCTGCCGCCTTGTTTGGGGTGGGAGAGGTAATAGTTCATCTTGGGGGTGGCTAGCACGACAGATCTTTTCCACCAAATAAGAATGTTGCCCCTTGGGTTTGGTATTTATCTTATTCTTATTTATTGGTTTATTTATAGTAATTTATATTTTATGATTTTACTTCTGGTTTTATTGTAAACTGCCCAGAGTCCCCCTTTCTTGGGGGAGATGAGCGGTAATAGAAGTCTGGGGAATATGAATATCTATCTATCTATCTATCTATCTTTAAAAGACATATATAGATATAGATATATCTTCTTTTTCTTTTAATATAAGGGGATGGAGCAACTTTATTTAGTGATTTTTATAATGTGACAATGGAATTATTTATAGAAATAATGTGATTTTGGTTTAATACAGAGTAAGGGATTGAGTATGGAAAATTTGTTGTATATCCTTGCTATTAAAAGTCAGAAGTCACCTCTTCTTGTAATTTAAAAAAAAAAATTCTCTTGTGTTTTCACTTTTTTAGTTTTTTTTCTTTTTGTATTTTTTAGTTTTGTAGATTTTATCTTTGTCTTAAATCTAATAAAATTCTTATAAAAAAAAGTAAATGACATCTATCTTTATTCTTTATTCCATAGTCCATAAAGCAGACACTTTACTTTCGATGTATGACTTAACATACTCTTGTAAATAATAAAACAAATGAAAATGGCATGTAGATAATTTAAGTCCCTGTCTCTCCACTGACACATTAAGTTCTCAAAACCTAAAATATTACCTATTTTAATTTTCTTACCCAAGAAACATTTTGCATAATTTACAAATTTCATTTTTAAAGTATTGCATCTTAGAGTTAATTCATGAGCAAACAGTGAGATTCAGTAAGAATAAGTAGTAACAAATTAGAAAATGTGCAGCTCAAATTTTAACTGTTTCATATTATCTCCATTTTTCCATCACACTGCATATACTTTTGTGTTCTTTAAGCTTAGTCCCTTGTAGACTTATGTATGCTTTCTATAGTGGTAAGTTATGAAAAAAGACACTTGGAATTCCTGATGTCATCTTAAAAATATATAGCATTGCCTTGTTTTATGATTGTTCTAAACCAGCAATGCACAATGTTTGTGCAGATGGAGAGAAATTATCATATTACAGCATTGATTTCTATAAAATTGTAATTTATTTTCTTCAGCTAAACAGCTGGAAAGAGGAAGGCTAACAAGGATATGTTAAGACTTGCTCAGAGCAGCATTTATAGATATAATTTAGACTTAGTGATGCAAAAGATCCACTGTCTTAGAGAAGCTAAGAATCTAAATTTGATTTTGCTTCTGTTTCTAGAAGTGAGTTTCAATTAAAATATTTTGGCTTCTTATTTAATAATGAATAAACAAAGTATCTAGTATACAATACAGTGTAATGGTAAATTAAACAGCTCTCAAGGTATAGTTGGTAAATCTGAGTCAGCATAATTCTTAGTCATTTTGAATTCTTACCAAGTTAAAGTGTTCTAAATGACATTAAAAATTATGTACTCAAATATTTTTTTTCTTGTGCTGGTAATAAGATGAGACAGTTTCTCAAAATAATCAGGTTGGATCCAGTATCTCTCTGCTTCTATAAAGTAGTAGTATAATAGAGTTGACTTGCTTTTTAAAAACACTTCAGTACTTCTTTTGCAAATCTTAACAATTATATAGAGGGAAAGCACCGAAGTAGGGCATTTATATTTTCTTCTATACTTATCTGGTGCATACTGCCTTCTGTAATAGCTTCGTATCAGGTACTATTCAAAAGTTTGGTCCTTTTAAGGACCACATGTAAATCACTCCACTTATATTCATTCCATATTTGAAAGATCTGTAGCTCTCTCTTAGCTAGGCTGCTTATTTATAAAATGCAAACCTTACAATACTTTCACTCTTCATGACTAAGTTATAGCATATATTAAGACATATATAATTTAAGTAAAACACATTGTGATTTTACTGAAATTTCAGTTTCTTCACAGCCCATATGTCCTGAGATGTTCTTGCCGTACAAAGAAAACTAGAACTGCTCTAATTTATTCATTTAGCAAACATCACACAGATAATCAGTTTAATTATAACCAAAGCTTACTGAACTTAGTTAGCCTTTGTTATAAGAAAAATGAAACTATATACCAAGATTTTTCCTTTGTTTATGTCATATGGACCTCTCCCACTACTTAAAAATCACAAGTCTTTAGAGAATTTGTTGATTCAATAATAAAATGATAATTGTAAGAGCTTCATTAGCCTTAATAGATTTGACATATTATGATTTGAACATGACTAACAGTTGTCTTGTTTTCGGCTAATATTCACAATAGTGTTAATATGATTTAGGGGAACGTAGTAAGATTTAACAATGTTAATATGTCATTGAACTACATATAAAAAATGAAAAGCTTTTAAATTCTCTTACTTGGAGTGTAGGAAAAAAGATAGTTCTTTGTGATTGGAAAGAAATCACCATTCCATCGTAATATCTTGGATGGAAGAAATGTGTTCACTCCCATTCTTTGAATTAGTCTTTCATCAACAAAATTGAAAGACTGATCAATATTATACTATGTGGACCAGGTGTAATTTGCTGTTAAAAACTCTTACATATTAATTCCTTTTTGGGGTGGGGGGAGAGGGGATATTGGGATTTGTTGTGGTTTGGAGTTTCCCTCCATTTTTAAATACTTTTTGTTTTGTATTGTGGTTTTTGTCTGGCTTAGAGAAATAACTTGAAGTTTTTGTTCTGCGTGAGGATAATTTGAAACAGAACTAGGAATATTAGTACTTGAAAGATTAGAAAAGTGAGAAATCTGAATATTCACATTTCAGGAAAACTGGACCTATAGATTTCAAGAGAAGTAAAATGTTGAATCTTTAGTCCAAACTGTCCAAAGCTTTTGTTTGAAAAAAGTGAGAATGGAAAAGAAAAGAAGACACACATTCTTATCTAACTCATTATGGCAATTTATAAAACCATATTTAAATGGGTTTCATAATCTGGCAATAAAATCAAAGGAGTAGCAATACAGGAATAATTAACATATTTCAAATGATTCAGCAACATTAAAACCCAGTTAGTTTGCAAGTATCAATTCACAGAATGAGTAACAGAAACATGCCATAAGTTGAAACCACTTGAATCCAAAGAGAAAATAGAAGTCAGAAGTTAGGTAAGCATTAAAGGTAAGAACAATCAGGGTAAAAAAAACTAACATTGGATCAAATTCTTGTCACAGTCATATATAGATAAACTGTCCTAACAGTCAGGAACCACGCTGAGACAAGGAATAGGTCTCTAGTGCTTTATTATTGCTACATTAGACAGAAAATCCTAACAAACTGAAGAAGCATGGGAAAAACCCAGATAGATAAACCCCAAAGTTAAGGCGGGTCTGATCTGTGTCTCTTTGAATGGCTGCTCAACTCCTCAGTACTACGCATGCGTTTTCCCCTCTGGACAGGGGCCCCCTCCTGCTCACCATCAGTACTCATGACATAAACCAACCTGTAAATTAATTTCTAGGACCAATACAATAATACTTGTCGATTTCAGCTTGATCACTTTTGATTATGCCAAACTATTTAAATACATACTATTCCTGAAAATTAAAGTAAAATTAAGCTTAACATTTCATTTTTGCTCTGTTGTTACCCAAAGCTTAATTTCTGTAATATTCAACACCCTAGAATAATTAATTATATAGGAGATATTTCAGTTCCATAAGTCAACTTCTTTACAATCTCAGTTTTCATTTGGAAAAAGCTAATTCCTGGCCCTTATAGGGAAGTCTTCATATATTTGCTAACTAGGAACAGTGCTTCTGATTTTTTGTGAAGATGTTGAGAAGCCCAAAGATTCTCCTTCTCTGAAGTCCACACAGATAAAATTGGAACATGACTTTCATGTCAAGCTAAACTTTGGAACAGGCAGATTAAAAACAGAACTTTGACAGTGAAAGCAGATCAGTATTTAATTAATCTTCCTTCTTTTGTAATGGCGAAACTATAGCATTCCATCCCAGCAAAAGCTGTATGTTTCTTGAATGTCTGCCTGTTGGACTACAGCTCAAAGTAATAGAATGAAACAGGTGATAAACTTGTTCACCATTACAGTTCTGCAGAGCATAAAAAATAGATTTTCCATTATTCACTGGTCTAAAAATAAGACTTAGTCAATTATAATTGAATCATAAACCTTAAATAAGGCTGCAGTTCTAAACAATCTTATTTTAAAAGTTAACATTATAAAAATCAATGGTCCTTACTTCAGGAAAAATGTGCTTGGAATAGGAGCACTGTTCAGAATGTACAGTTATTTTGTTGCAGAAATCAAACACGTCAGTGTATCTTATACTCTTAGTTGGTGGGATCTGAGCAGCAGGATGTTGACTTGCCAGGCACTATAATCTCTAGATTAGCAATACTAGTTTGCACAGAACAGAGTTGAGTAGGTTTGGGTTAAAACTTGACTTTGGTTGCACTTGTGGCATACAGGACAAAACGACTAGCACTCTGCATAGGAAATGGAGAATGTGGAAATGTGGAAATGGAGAATATTAGGAAATGTTGTATGTGGTACATTACAACTAAGATTGGTAACCTACTGGACTATACATCTTCTTGATCTTACTAAAAAAGTATGTGAAAGTCTCAATCTTACTAAACAAAATAACTGAAATAACCAAAGCCATGAGGAGGTCAACAATTATAAGTTCCTCTAGTGATAACCATGGCATTTGGAAGATTGCAACTTGGTAAGTAAGAGAAATAGATGGTGGAGAGGAAAGGAGAAGAGAGAGATGGAGAATGTCAGGCTTCACCCAGACTGGAAGACTAGAAGGTTGAGATTCAAGCACACAGCTCTTTGATGTGCTAGTTTTATTATAGACACAAAAGCCATAATCAAAGTAGAAAATGAGCAATTGCCAACTATAAACCACTCTCTCTCACACACAAACATATTGCACTATACCATTGTGCTACTAATGTGTTATTGTTGTCCATTACTATTTATACTTATTCTATTGGTTTTTCAATCTTGTGTTTGCTCTCCAGAGTAGCAATTGCAAGATGGGCAGCTACATAAATTGATGTATGCATCTGTGTGTGTATGTATGTATGTGTATGTATATGTATGTATATATGTTCCCCCCCCCCCTCAACAGATTAAGAGCTCTCAGTTTCTCTGCAGGAGATGCAACAGGCATCTGTGCACTGTTATGGTAACAAACCTGTCTGATCTCAGATGCTTTGCACCTGATTTTTGTTTTCCTAGCCCTCATTGAGAATGTATTGAATAGTAGTTGCAAATTAAGAATTAGCTATATTTCCTTTCTTTATTTTTATTTTATGTCATTAATTTCTATGGCTTATTATTTTTACTCTCTTTTCTGCAAAATACTTCTTAGGCTAAGGATGCTGTGTGTGAATTAAGGACATGCAATATTTGTTGATTCAGGAACCAAGCATTGCAGAAAACTCTGGAGTACCCTCTTTCCCTCCAGTCCATGCTGATCCTCTTCCCAGGCCAAGTCATTCCAGGAGCATTTCCAGAAGTAAATCCTCTAAACTGGAAGTACTTCAATATATGATTTACCTTCAGAACCTACTGAACTGCCTCAATTACTGAGGTTCTGGTTTGGAGGATTTACTTCTGCAAACCAAACAGTCCCCAGAACAGTACGGTCTGAGAGGAGGGTCAGCATGGAATATTCTGAAACATCTCTGGAATGTTCTGTTCCCACATTAATCACTTTTGCAATCTCTAATAATATTATGTAAACATGCCAGTCTTACTGTGTCCCTTCTAATTCAACCTAACAATATTTTCCCTCTAGCTTGCTTGCTGCTGCTCTTCATACAATTCAATGCAGAAAATCTCAAATACGAAAAACAATTCCTTATTATTATACATCATTATTAAATCTATCTATACATATCTCAGACAGAAATAAGCTCTTCTGATGCACCATTTAGATTAATTTAAATTAAGATTGTGTTTTAAAAGTACACTTAGTCTCTGAAGCCTACTTACACATAAAATATTAATTTTTAAATATGAATCTTGAATAAATTATAACAATATTCTCACAACATACTTTAGTTTTATATGGTCTATCATTTTTAGTTATCCATATTTTGAAGCTATTGCTTGTGATTTTTGAAATCAAAGCTCATTTCTTTGTACAAAAGTGTTAAAATATTTTCCAAATATAACATCAGTTCACTTTTATAATATAGCTTGCCTTTTAAAAATTTCTTAAACTCAAAGCTTCATATTTGATTATTTACACATTTTTGTTACAGCACACTCTTATCTACCAGGTTCAACAGCATGGTCTAATGGCCAATGGTTTTAATTCACTTTGGCAACCTTCAAGGATATCTTTAATGCGTGTTTCAGGCAAACAGAAAAGCATCTAGATGTAAAAGCAGGTCAAGAAGAAGTCCCTTGGTACCGATCAAAGTATTTTTGAAAGTAGGAAACCTCCTGTCACTTGAATATTTATTAATCCTTTAAATTCATCAACTTTGCGGGGTTTGTTTTTTGACATATTATGCAGTAATTCATTATTTATGATTTTACTGAATTTTAAATTGTTTTTATTGTTTTATTAATAATATAATAATTATATTATTTATGATTTTATTGAATTTTAAATTGTTTTTACTGTGAACCGCCCAGGGTCCCCCATGTCGGGGAAATGGGCGGTGATAAAAATATGATAGATAAATAAATAATAATCAGAAAGCCTTTTCTTCCAAAATGAAGCATTAGCTTTCTGTTCAGTTTAATTAAATAAAATATTGATTTACGAGTTTACATATGCAAATTAATAGACTACACACACACACACACACACACACTTTATTGGTGATACTTTACATGTTATTTTGTGTAGTTAATTCTTTCTTAAACACTTGACCCAAAAAACTACTTCAGGCTCATTATGATACCAAATATTGGATTATTTTAACTCAATCCCACAGTTTTAGGCTTTCAACAAGTAACTAGGAAGTGCTAAATCAGATCGAGAGAACCGCAAGCGGAAGAAAATAGACAGAGCTGCTTTCCTATTTAGCCCTGTCTTCCTTCCCAGAGGCCTCTGAAAAACCCAACAGCCTGCTGAGCTCTTGCTGGCAGAACAAAAATGAGAAAGACATCCCCCCTGCAATTTTTAGAGGGAATTTAAAACTAGTTGAAATGGGTTACATGCTGGTTTGCGAACATTTCAGGGAGCCAGGAAGATCCAAATTTCCTGTCACACATTTCTGACCAGCCACACAATTTGCATTTTTTCTTCTTCTTATAACAGTATTAAATTTTGCAACACTGGGAGAAGGAAAAGAAAAAAAAAATCAGCTGAAGGATCAAAGGAGAGTGGGAGAACATTACTGCTATCAGTGTGATGCCACAGAATTACTACGTACAAACAATAAGCAAAACTTTCTTCCAGGTCCTATTTTTGCCAAGTTTTCCCCAAACAATAATATGAACTATACATTGGTTAATTCCACATTTCAAAATTTGTGATATAGTATTCCAAATAATGAAAACACAGAAAAAATTCCATATATCCTTGTGGCAGGTTGAAGCGCCTGGCTGAAGGAAAGTGGTTGGGTCTGTGCCAAGGTCATCTTTTCTTTTCTTTTTTAAAGGAAGGCAGATGACCCAGTGCTAGACCACAAGCACATAGGCAAAGAAAGGAGAATGCTGGAAGGTATTAGCAGTATATGTCCTGGATATAGGATAAAAAAACAGTCAGGAAAAGTAGAGAAAGGGTTTTTTTGTTATAGCAGGTACTGTAGGACATGCTGCTGGAGAGGACGTCACCTGGTAAATGAGGGGTGGAGCCTGCAAGTCCAGAGATTCTGACCCTGAGACAAGAAGGAAGACTGGGAAGAAAACCCTGGAGCAGCTTGTGAACACATGGAGAGACCAGGAGAACTGTGTCATGTTTGAAGAGTTTCAGATAGCGAACAGTGGAACTGCAGGAGTTAAAGGCTTTGTTTGGCAGCAAGATGGCCAGGAGAACTCGCAGGCATTCTATTATCAGCCATTGGATAAGGAAGGAAAAAAGAAGCCAAAATACAGCACAAGCGAAAATAAGGGAAAGACAGTTTAGAGGTTGTGAATTAAAGAGTGTGTGTGTGTTTGTGTGTACTGTTCTGTACTTACTAGGTTTTGAAATTATATTTTCACTTGTATATATTAGCTCACACTACTATATTAGTATAATTATCTTAGTGTTTAGAATAAACTCCCTCATTTAAGTGCTGTCCGTGTGTGTCTGTATCAGCTCCTATCCTGACTTACCCTCTGACAATATTTTAAAATACATACAAAAATCATATTAAATCTACTTATAATTTACAAAAATATTTTAAATATCCTGCTTGTTAAAAAATATGGATAATAAAAAAGGTTCAAACATATGCAACAATGGAATGGAATGAAATGAATTCAAAATTGGAAAAATACAAAGTTGAGAGAAACTCAACCGACATACAGACCCTTCCTTACTTTATGTATGTAGGACACCTTATGGAACAATTTGCATTATTATTTCATGACTAATAATATTTGATAAAAACAAAATGAACTAGTTTATATCTGTGCAAATCTGCTGCAATGTGCTTTACACTAAGATTGGGAAAAATTACATTGGAACATAAGGGAGGGTGAACACAGCACCTATTATAACTCATTGAAGGAGTTGTGCCTGCTTTAATAAATCACACTTTCATGTGTTCTAAACTACCACTTCCCAATCAAGTCTAAAATACCTATGCATTTTTTATATATATATAAAAATACTGCTAACCAGTGCAAAGTTGAGGGATCATTTCTAGTCATAATTTAACGTATTGGCTCTAACCTTATCTAACATTCTATCACAGATCTAATGGATCACCTCTCCTGGTTCAGAACTGTCCAGACAGCAAGAACTGCAGAAAAGCCCATTGTCAAAAGCCTGCCTTCTTTGCTTATGCAGGCCAACTCCTGCACTGCTCTCCAGCTATGGAATTTCTCTCAGAAATTGCATTTGGCTCCCACACTCTCATGGCTTAGAAAACATGTAGAGAGACGTCTCTTCCACAAAGCTTCTAATTGTTAATTTATTTTTCTATTGATTTTAGTAATATTAATTTATGTTTATTATTTTATTTTTGTTGTACTTCGTTAGTTGCCCTGAGTACTCACAAATAAATAAGTCAATTAAACCCTTGGCCACTGTAAACATCTGCTGTTTTGTCTAGGTTGCCAGAACAGGAGCCAGCCTATTGTCTGGATTAAACTGCAATTTCTGGCATATCATCCATCACCTAGAGTACAAGTACACAAATAAAATATACGGTAAGTATATGCAAGAATACATGCAGTAAACTGATATAAATTTCCTTCAAACTAAAAAAACTACATAACATCACAATATGCTTTAGGTTCTGCAGGCAGCTGAGCATCACATCAAGCATCCAGGTCATTCCACCCATGCCTTTCGCCTCCCTGGTCCCTCACAACTACTTGTAAATTTACCTCCTTCTCTGTTCCAGCCTATTTAAAGCAGGAAATTAGCAAAATGCTCTGTTCAGAGTTCAGATCAGGTGTTACTTTATGAGAAGTGTTTCTGAACCTTTTAAACTCAAAATAGCACTGTTGTGAGGGTGAAATAATTCTGGAACAGCATTGGCATACTTCCAGTAAGGTTGAAACAACTGATTTCAAATTCAAAATTAATCGAAGCATAAGCACATTTCATATTCAAAACTTTTAGTCATTCTTAAAGGCAAAACTGCATTTCATGTTTGTTCATTCTCCGTACACATTCAGAATGAAATGTTTTTGTTTTTAATGAGTCTTAACACAACTCCTGATTCAAATTTGCCCTCAAATTATATTAATCCTATAAATCTCTGTAGCACTAGTGAGTCTTGTTTCTTCCCTTTGGCATCAATGATATGTATGCCAGGTTTCCTATTCAAACACGTGGGTTGAATAAGAAGTGATGCTTCCACTGCTATAAATTTAGTTTAAATAAGGATATTTTAATAAATGGAATAGGAAAATATTCCAATGTAATGCAATGAGCTCTTTTGCTACCTGTATTTACTTCACATAATCATTACCATTCCTTATACATTTCTGTCAATGATGAACAAATTTCTTAAAGCTATCACAAAAGTACTCCACATTGTCTCTTCAACCAGGTCCTGACAGGACTATCTAATTCCACCTCGTGAGTCAAACAGATGCCCACAAAAATATTCTTTCAACCTTGGGAAAAGATGGAAGTCACATGGCACCAAATCTGGACGGTATGGCAGATGAGGTAAGATGGTGAGATCCAACTTCACAACTGACTCTTGGGTGGCTTGCGTGATGGGAGGCTTAGTGTTATCATGCTGCAACAAAACTTCCTTCTTGTGCTTCTGAACTCTGCTTGATTGTTGTTTCAAGGTTTTGAGTGTTGCAGTGTAACATTCTTGTTGATAGTGGTGCCAGGTTCAAGGAACTCCATGTAAATAATACTACTTGCATCCCAAAAAAGTGCAACCACAAGTTTTCCTGGCAAAACCTGGGTTTTAATTTTTTTATTTCAGATGAAGCTTTGTAATGATATTCCATGGAATGATGCTTCCTCATAATGATAAATCCATGTTTGGTCAGCGGTCACCTTGCTGTTTCTTTTATCTTCGTTCTCAATGATAACAACTGATGATAAATTTCAGTCCTGAATCCTCTATCTCTGTCATTAGGATGCAAGGAACCCATGGTGCACAAACCTCCTGATATAGAACAACATCAATAAAGTGACCTACACGTTCTTGTGAAATGCCAAGCTTGATAGCAATTTCTCTTTGAGTAACCTGCCACCTGTCCTTAACCAATTCATCACTCTTTCTTATGTGATATTAGTTGGTTGCTATCATAGCTCATTCACCCATTCTTGATCACACAAATCAGCTTTTCTCTGATATTTTTTTGGCTTGGCAATGCACAGTACTCATGTCAACAGTCATCACCATAAACAACCTGCATTTGGCAGTGAATTTCAAATGGAGGGATTCCTTCAGCTGTCAAAAAATCAATCATAGTGCACTGCTTAAAGCACAGTGATGTGTACTCAATGCAGGCCTCCATTTCATGAACAACAGCAATACAACCTTTTCTCACAGCAATTCCCCACCAACTGAAATGAAAGTGTAGATGCTAAAGAACAAATCAGAGCTTCTGGTGCATCAGTACTGCCATCTGTTGCCAAGTTACAACATTGGAGGCACTATTCAACCCTCATATGAAACAAACATTACAAAAATCTATAGCTATTTCTCATCAGTAGTATAACAATTAGTGAAGAGTAACATCTTATTTACCATCATGAGCCAATAAATCACAGAAAATTGTATCACATATATGTAGAAAAGCAAACAGGTACTTATTTGAAAGTAGTAGTGCTTCTCAGAGTAATATTATCAAAGGGACTTTGGCCAGAAAAATCTCCCACCAAATGTCACACTATTATTTTGCCAATGGACGTACTGTTTATTGCCTTACTTACTTACTTACTTAATAAGTCACTGGTTTATACTTCAATTCAGTTATGAAGTGACTACGCAGCCTTAAGCAAATCATTTCCAATATGCTTTTGCCTCCTTCCCCGTGTGCAATACTGACAAAATGCAACCTTATTGAGTTCTATTACTGATTTCTGAAATGGATTAGATATATTTTGAACCCCTACTAGAGAATATCAGCTTCCTGTGAATGGAACAATGTTCACAAGAAATCCCACTGACAAAAAAGAAATGAGATGATTTTGCCTATACCTTTTCCCTTCTAGAATAGTGAAGAGCCTAAAGCATCAAGGAAGGTAGTGTTGGAAGGTGCAGGAGGAACAGACAAATATTACTTCTACAACAGGAAGCTCATATTAGATAAGAGTCCCTTGCATAAACTAGCAAGTGACTTAGAAACCAAGCTTATACCAATTACTCACATCGTATAGAAATTAAGAAAGTCAGCTGATTTAACTTCTTTATTCCATTTATGAATTTGCAAATAAAGCAAATTTTACTGAGATATATACTCATAACCATTTAAACAAACATTATCAACTATTTCAAAAAAATTACACCATAATCCTAGTGGACTGACCAATCTAATATTGGCAGGCAACTTCTAATCTTCTTAGGAAACAGCTATCCAAAAGAAACCAAGCCACTATGGCTTTTCCAGTGATGCCACCTTAAATTTAGGGTTAGATCAGGCTAGATCAATATTAAAGCAAAGGATCTTAGATATAGAAGGCCAAACAGAAATAGCTTTTTCTTATAATTGTAAAGAACCAAATTTTAGCACCTAAACCAGCTTCATATTTATATCATATTACAGTTCCTAAATTCAAGAGAGCCTTATCTTTAGCTCGATTTAATGTTCTCCTCACAGCTGTTTTGGGACGGAGATACAGGAAAACCCCTTATGAAACCTAATATTGCCCCTGTGACATGGGTGCCACAGAAACCACAGCCCATATTCGTTTGTATTGCCAGTTCTACAGGGACATTCACCATCAGTTGATTACCCCATTTTACTTAAATTTCCAGGGCACTCCAGTAATTTTTATTTGCATTATTTGTTAGACAACCAGGATAAATCTATCTCTTTAAAAGTAGCAAAATTCTGCTACATTATGTGCAAGCTACATAATGGTTCCACAAATGGTTGCCAACAGTTATTGATGTCAGGGGTTAACTTTGCTTTGTTCCTTTCACTGAATGTATTTTTATTGGTCAATGACCAAAATAAAATTTCTGTCTGTCTAACTGAATTAGTATTTATAAACAATTATCAAATCTTTTTATACCATCAAACTTATCATTCTCCCATCAAGTTGTTTGACTCAGCAATACAGTACTTTTAAAAGACACTGTTTTTTACTGCTGACAATCAACTTTTGGAAACTGCATATTAAAATATGTACAGCACAGAACAGCCTTTCATAAGAAACTTGAGTGCTTAAGACATAAAGGTTCTCAGTTTCAGCTAAATAATCTTTATTAAACAATGTCATACTATTACTGATCTCACAGTTAACAGGACACAATACCTTTAATAGTCATGTTTTGGTGTAGTTTCTCCTGCAAATGGGGGGAGGGGGAATCTCATTTCCTCTCAGATACAGACATGCACACACATAAACATACAGAGTCTTATCTCCTACCCATTGACATACAGATAGCATCAATCAGCTAATCAGTTGGGAAGGAGGGTGAACAGCAGACTGATGCTGAAACAGCTGAGGACAACACAAATTAGTCAACTCTCTCTCTCTTCCCAGCACTACACATTTACACTATAGGAAGGGGAGAGCCTAATCAACTACAGAGCATGAAATGGGGGAGGGAGGACGAGTTTTGTAGACTATGCAGAAAATGGCCAAATGCCATAAGCATTCTCTGTATATAACTAGTAGCTTTGAGTGCAATAAATAATTGCTATGAAGAAGGATTCAAATTGTCAATTTGCTACATGTAAATTGCTAACACACAAGTTATTTAAAGGGACTGTACTCTTATTTAAAAAAGAAAGAAAATGCTTGAAAACTTATTAAAGACAGAATATACATATTTAGTTATTACATGATAATTTGGGTATCTGAGTATGCACCTTCCCTTTATCATATTTGTGTTTTAACATCATCTTTATGACACATGCCTAGACACATAAAGACCTCATTAAAGTGATTTTGCCTCACTTTATTTATGTTGAGGAATAGCAGGTGCTCAACCCAGAAATGAGAATACTATCTTAATAAAATATACTACAATACTATTGAAAACTCATGGAATTTTATATTTTTAAATTATAATGCTACATTTCTTCAATCAATCCAGTACTGCAGAATTCAAAAACACAGAACATCATTATACATACTGTAGAATTAGCACTTTAAGCACTTAAAATGGGCAAGGGAATGGAACAACTCCCTTTTGAGGAAAAGCTATAAATGTTGCAGCCCAAATACAGCAGTCTTAATGAAGGAGGTCATGATATAAATCTACATGTATTATGGCAGCACTTAGCCAACCCTGGATGAACTCATCCAAGGCTAGCTTAATGCTGCCACATGCTGAGCCCAACATTTCTTAGTTATAATCATTTAAGAAATTTTGCAGCATAATGACAAACTAATAAGCTTGGAATATACAGGTTAATACACCCTGTTCTTTGAAAAGTAGATTAAAACTAAATACTCAAGAGTCATAGTTTACATTCTACACTTAAGGTAAGACTGAGTGTTATTATTAAATGATAAATAGACATTTTATCTTAACAGAAAAATATGTTTGCCAATGGGAGTTCTTAATATTTGTGAAATGGGCCTGTCAAATATTATTAATAATATAGGTGTAAAATTTATAAAAGGAACTCCTATCATGAATTATTTCAGGAAATAATGCTGTCTATTTTCCTCTACAGGAAAGCAATTTATTCTTCTATGCTCTGTAAAAATGAAATTAAATTATACTTTTTTGTTACTGTACCCTATTACCACAAAAGTGGCAAACAAACAAACAAACCACCCCACAATGGAGAGCCTGATAAAGCTAAATCTAGAATTCTGAACTTCATGTGCCCCACTTTTCAGGATCTAAGGCTAAATTCCTTCTACTCAGTACCTAATACAGAAATGGAGGTTAAGAAAACACTGACAAAAATATATATAATCAATTACTACATTGATATCAATAATTTGAAAAATGCAACTTGAGAATTTGCAGTGTATTTGGCTACAAAATTATGACCTTGTCAGATTACTCTACTGAGCAAGAAACAATACTAAACACTATTCTCTTATTTGAAATTATCATTGTCAAAATCTCAGTATACCTATAATATTGTAAGATCAGTGACATTTGCAATTATCCAGCTGTACCTTGATATTACCGGAGATAATGTATATAAAATACATTTAAGACTTGCTATAAAAGAACCAATTATTCTTTCTTTAGTCTCAAAAGTCATATAAAAAAACATTAACTATTAAACTAGCAGAGGAAGGTAGTGTGGTATAGCGATTAAGGCAACATTTCCTAAACTTGGCAATTTACAGGTGTGTGGCTTTCAAATCTCAAAATTCTACTGCCAGCATGGCCATTTATGAGAATTCTGGGAGTTGAAATCCACACACTTGGAAGTTGCCAAGGTTGGGAAACACTGGCTTAAGGAATCAGACTGGTACTAGGAAGACCCAGGTTCTAGTCTATCCTCAGACATGGAACCTCCCTGGGTGACTTTGGGCCAGTCAATCTCTGTCCCTCCAATTTATCTCACAGGGTTGTTGTCAGGAAAAGTGGTTGGAGGGAGTGCTCTGTATGATGCCTTGAGCTTCTGTATGAAAGGCAGGATATAAATCTAATGAATGAATAAGTAATCCTAAGCTCCAAAAATGAAATTTGAAATATGTACAATAAAGATTTCACATTTATCTTCTCTTCTCCAATATGTCTATATAGTTTCTGTAAATAAACTTGCCTCCAAAGACATAGGTGGAAAAGTGTATATAGAAAAAAAAAATCTAGAAATTTGATTTTTGTTTCTTGACAATTTCTCTCTGCCATACTTATGTCTATGCATACAGGCAGCTGTTTATGGTATATGTTTCTTTCCCATCAGCAGCTTTCATAGTTTTATATTCTACATTCTACTGTAGTAAAGAAAAAGGAAGAAAAAAACTACCCTAACGATTACATTTTATTAGCAGCTACTGAACAATACCGATGAATATCAGAAACTGGTAGTTTCAGTACTAAGGAAAGAGAACAGTGCATCATCAGGCACAGGGATTTCCCCCTGTCACATTCAGGCTCAGGAAGGTTCCAATTAGCCATTCATAGACAGACCATAGACTTCCTCAAAATCTGGGACAGCCAAGCATGCAATACACCAACACAAAACACTCTTTTTAAGAGAGTCATTATGGTTTAATACCTAGGCTAAATAAATACATTTCCAATTTCTCTCCTTCAGCTATTTTATCTTTCACTCAACTATTTTATCATCTCTCACTTTTCAGTAAAAAAAATTCAAGTCTCATTGTCCAGTTTGGGAAAATGTGTTTGAAGTGCAGAAGAAACAATTCTCTTCAGGAAAAGAATTCCACATCTCCAATTTAATTTATTTAATAACTGAGCCCTTTAGCTTACCACTCAAAAGTCAAAACACCCCAAAATGGAAAAGAGAAGGAAAAGTAAAAGCTTTGTTCTATAACTCACCACAGAGATTCGCTATCTTCTTAGCCAAGCAAAGGCAGGTCTGCCATCTAAAATCAGCATCAACAGGCAACCAGCAATATTTCAGCAACTGAAGAACACCTCCACTCCCAACCCCTCCTGCTGAAGGGTACCCCTACTAGAAGCATTCCTCCTCATCTCTGCTTACCTTCTCCTACCAAAGTAAGCAAACAAATGGTAGTTCAAAGATATTTATCAGCCTTTTCCTTGTGGCTGGCAGACAAAACCATTGCCCAGAGGGGCAAGCAAAGGAACAGATATGACTGCTCCTTGAATGGGCTGGGAAGTAACCCAAGAAGCAACAATGAGAAGGAACAGTTACTGTACAGTCTCTCCTCACTCATCCTTCCTCTCCTAAGGGACCAGTTAGGCTCAGCCCCAACTATTATCCAGTCCAGTACAAGTATAACAGATACAAAAGGAAATGTTCTTTATTACCATCTCTTCTGTTGAATCGCCCAGGCAAGGAACACTGGTAAGAAGCAGCCACTTACAGACTTGCTCACATGCTATCTCTGAGGAGATGTTATCAGCTATTTCTACCATATTGCTTGGGGAGAGGATAAGGCAGCAGCTCGTTGTAGCCTTCTCAGCTACTTTCTCCCAGCTTGGGCAGGTGTTCCTTGAATTGGCTGTTCCTTCCACTCATTTGTATCTTCCTCCAGGTGGTGCAGCTGGAAGGACTGAGCACACTGGGCCCAATCCCAACTGCCGTGCCACCTAAAGGGAATGTGGAGGCGTCAGTAACTGTTCCTGGTTACTCCGCTGCAGGCTTGAGGGAGGAAAGGTGGAGGAGGCTACAAGGAGCAGCGGCTGCTGTTTCTCCCTGTCCCTCCCAGCAGCGTAGCTGGGAACGTGGGCCCACCACGGGCAGGTTGCCGAGGGCTTCCACCCAAGGCTCGCGATCGTCCCTTCCCCCACAATCCTTCCTCTCTCCACGCTTCAATCGCTCGCGGCTTTCCCCCGGAGTGGGAAGAACGGAAGGACAGATTCTCCGAAGTGCCTCCACTGAAAGCGGCCCAGGTGCAGCGGTTCCCTCTCCGCTCCCCTCCGCCAGGATCGGGATGCCGATCTCGGAATCCTCCCGGGCTCGGAACGAGGAACGGATCACGCCTCCCGCTCCGGTCCGTCCAGCCAGGTACTTTTCCGGAGCCCCCCGATTGTCCCTTCGCGCCCGAGTCAAAGCCGGCATCTCCGGGGCCACCCTCCTCCTCCCCTCTCTCCCCCGGGTTATTTACGGGCCAGTCCCCAGCGGGAGCGGCGAACTCGAGGCTGCGGCACTGAACAGCCTCCCGCCCGCATGCGGCAACAAGAGCAGCGCCCAATCCCACCACCGCTACGGTCGCCCGCAAGGCAGCTTTCCCCGCGCTGCCCGTTGTTCACCTCAGCCGGCGACGGCACGACGCTGCGAGCCCAGCCCGAGCTCCGAGGGATCTGGGAGAAAGGAGCAGACAAGCGGCGCTCGGGGTCCCGGTGCAGTGACGGCGGGGCCACGGAGGAGAAAGGTGGCAGCAGCGTCGGCGGCGCGGCGCCCGCGGCGGGGACACCCAGCATGGAACGGCCTGGCGGAGAGCCCCGACCCCTGGCCACCTCTGCCCCGCTTCCCGGTCGCGGTTCGTTACCTGTGAGAACCCCGACGCGGATTTGGTGGTCGTGGTTCGTTAAAATCATCCCCTCCGACGCCATGTTTCCCAGCGCAGCCACCGCACTGACAGGGAGGCGGGTGGGGGGAGTTGGGGGGAGAAGGAGCGCGAGAGCGAGGAAGGGGGAGGAGGGGAGTGGGAAAACGGGCGAGGTGGAGCAAGCGAGGAGGGGTGGAGCCAGTCTCGAAAGAGGCGGTCCTGGGGGCGCGCGCGGTTAGGCCGAACTGCACTGAGGGGGCGGGCCAGGAATTGGAGAAAGGCGGAGCCTAGAAAGGTCAGACGAACCAGAGCCGTCCAAGGAGGAGCCAAACACAACGCGGGCGAGATTTTAGCGAAAAGAGGATTCCTTAAGCGCTGCGTTCAGTCAAGAGCAATCGAATGCTGAAAACTGCTTAGGTACTGGTTTGTTTTATTCTGCTTCTGCTCTTCTCCTTAGATCCGATTGGGTTATGAGAATTGCTGGGGAGGTCCTGCTGTAGTGGTGCGGAGGGAATACGAAGTTGATGGGTGTTTTATTTTTTGCGCAGAAAAGACACGAATTTCGCCTGTCGGCAGATGCCCAGTAGCTGTTTCCGTATTCATGAAACAGCCAGACTGTTTGGAGAGATCACGTCCTGCCTTAGCTGGAATATGCCAGGATTCTATTGCTTGCACTTACACCGCACCGACACATGCATCAGTCACCATTTTTACATCCACACGTAATTGACTGCATCGGGAAGCACTGGCATATACCACACTGCATTCATACGTGCAAGCTGCTGCCTGCACCTTCTGCGATTGACGGTTACCCGGTTCTTCTGCAAACAGGTTGCACTTATTCACATTACACCCACGTTTACTGCTCTATATTGCATGCCTGGCATATACACCCCACGGAATCTCTTGGTATGGCAAGGCATAGGCAGTGCAATGGAAGAAGATAAATGTTCAGGTATTTGAGCATTTAATTTGCCTGTCAATGCAAACCTAATGCAATGTATTCTCTTACTTTCTGTTCACATTGACTGTCTTGCATAAACCTGCCTCAACAGTTGCACACACCTGCATGGCTTGTAAATGCATATAGCAATAACACATAATTGTACTCTACCATATTTCATTTGCTATGCATAGACACAGTCTTTGCAACCATATCGATAAAAGCCATGATGTGAGCATGGAAATTAGCATTACAAGCCGATATGGTGTCAAATCCAAGTTGTATTGCAATTGTTCACAAAATACAAAAATGTTATTGCACAAAAGTTCACAGGTCTTAAATCCATACATCTTTTTCACACATACATTCTGGAGCATTTTTAATTGCTGTTTCACTAAGGTCAACAGTTGCATACAGTCTACACAAAATTTAAATACTTTATGCAACAAAAATAAAAAGAATAAAAAGAGTTGATTTCTACAATTGTGCTCTAAGTTTTATTTTCAACTCTAACAAAATGCAAAAGAGGTATGAAATAGTTAATTTATAGCAATCACAATTGATTTTTAAAAATCGTATGTTTAATCTTACTTAGATTACTGCAGACACTGACTGCAGCCAGGAAATCAGAAGACGTTTAATCCTTGGGAGGAGAGCAATGACAAATCTCAATAAAATAGTTAAGAGCAGAGACATCACACTGACAGCAAAGGTCCGCATAGTCAAAGCAATGGTATTCCCAGTAGTAACATATGGCTGAGAGAGCTGGACCATAAGGAAGGCTGAGAGAAGGAAGATAGATACTTTGGAACTGTGGTGTTGGAGGAAAATTCTGAGAGTGCCTTGGACTGCAAGAAGATCAAACCAGTCCATCCTCCAGGAAATCAAGCCAGACTGCTCACTTGACGGAATGATATTAAAGCAGAACTGAAGTACTTTGGCCACATAATGAGAAGACAGGACACCCTGGAGAAGATGCTGATGCTAGGGAGAGTGGAGGGCAAAAGGAAGAGGGGCCGACCAAGGACAAGATGGATGGATGATATTCTAGAGGTGTTGGACTTGACCTTGGGGGAGCTGGGGGTGGCCACAACCGATAGGAAGCTCTGGTGTGGGCTGGTCCATGAAGCCATGAAGAGTTGGAAGCGACTGAACGAATAAACAACAGATCTTAACTCTGTTCCAAGAACTTGGGGCATTGCAACATATTTAAATAGAAAAGGAGAAAAGTACTCAAACAAAAGAGATCAAACATCAAACAAAAGCTCAAAACAGCATGAGGAACTCCCACATGCTCAGCAAAAAAGTATCTCCAGCCATAAAAAAACAAGATACTGGGATCTTACCATCAGAAGCTCATCACAGCTCTAAAACAGTGGAACAATCACCAAAACAGAATCCTTTTCATGACTTCATTATACAAAGTCCATGTAATACTTGTAGCCTAATACTCTGAGTGTTTAGTTGAAAATCAGTTTCACAATGTTCACTGACGCTTATTCCCAGGTAAATATTTATAGAATCCTAATGTTATTGGTTATAGAATCCTAATGTTATTGGTCTTCAGCAAAGGATCATTACCTTGTTGTGGTGCTGGAGCTTGAGCACCTCAGTGATGCCATGAGCTAAACCGTGAAGGGCCACCCGAGACGGGAAGGTCATGACAGAGCGGTCAGACTAAATACGATCCCTGGGGAAGGTAATGGCAACCCACCCCAGTATTCTTGCCGTGAAAACTAAATGGATCAGTACAACCAGAGATACGTCGGTATACCATCGGAAGATGAGACCCCCAGGTCGGAAGATGGTCAAAATGCTACTGGGGAGGAACAGAGGATGAGTTCAACTAGCCCCAGACGTCATGACGCAGCTAGCTCAAAGCCGAAAGGACGGCTAGCGGCCGACGGTGCTGGTGGTGAATGGCGAATCCGATGTTCTAAGGATCAACACACCATTGGAACCTGGAATGTAAGATCTATGAGCCAGGGCAAATTGGATGTGGTTATTGGTGAGATGTCAAGATTGAAGATAGACATTTTGGGCGCCAGTGAACTGAAATGGACTGGAATGGGCCACTTCACATCAAATGACCACCAGATCTACTACTGTGGACAAGAGGACCACAGAAGAAATGGAGTAGCCTTCATAATTAATCGTAAAGTGGCTAAAGCAGTGCTTGAATACGATCCAAAAAACGATAGAATGATCTCAATTCGAATTCAGGGCAAGCCATCTAACATCACAGTGATCCAAATATACGCCCCAACCACAGATGCTGAAGAAGCTGAAGTAGAGCAGTTCTGTGAGGATCTGCAGCACCTACTGGACAACACGCCTAAAAGAGATGTTATTTTCATCACAGGAGACTGGAATGCTAAGGTGGGCAGTCAAATGACACCTGGAATTACAGGTAAGCATGGCCTGGAAGAACAGAATGAAGCAGGACATAGGCTGATAGAATTTTGCCAAGACAACTCACTCTGCATAACAAACACACTCTTCCAACAACCTAAGAGATGGCTTTATACATGGACTTCACCAGATGGACAACACCGAAATCAGATTGACTGTCATGAGTAAGGATGGCGAGCAGGGGGCTCCCACCCAGACTGTCAAGCGCATGCGTAGCACTGAGGAACTGTTCAGCCATCCAAAGAGACACAGATCGGGACCGCCTTAACCTTTGGGATTTATATGGCTGGGTTTTCCCACGCTTCCTCAGTTTGTTAGGATTCTTGTTAAGTACTACTAATAAATATTAGAGACCAAGTCATTGTCTCAGTGTGTTTCCTGGTAATCAGGACATTGACTACATCCTTTGCAGCCAAAGGTGGCGGACATCTATACAGTCGGTAAAAACAAGACCTGGAGCTGACTGTAGTTCAGATCACGACCTTCTCATTGCACAATTTAGGATCAGACTAAAGAGATTAGGGAAGACCCACAGATCAGCTAGATATGAGCTCACTAATATTCCTAAGGAATATGCAGTGGAGGTGAAGAATAGATTTAAGGGACTGGACTTAGTAGATAGGGTCCCGGAAGAACTCTGGACAGAAGTTTGCAACATTGTTCAGGAGGCGGCAACAAAATACATCCCAAAGAAAGAGAAAACCAAGGAGGCAAACTGGCTGTCTGCTGAGACACTAGAAGTAGCCCAAGAAAGAAGGAAAGCAAAAGGCAACAGTGATAGGGGGAGATATGCCCAATTAAATGCAAAATTCCAGAGGTTAGCTAGAAGAGATAAGGAATTATTTTTAAACAAGCAATGCACAGAAGTGGAAGAAGACAATAGAATAGGAAGGACAAGAGACCTCTTCCAGAAAATTAGAAACTTCGGAGGTAAATTCCAGGCCAAAATGGGTATGATCAAAAACAAAGATGGCAAGGACCTAACAGAAGAAGAAGAGATCAAGAAAAGGTGGCAAGAATATACGGAAGACCTGTATAGGAAGGATAACAATATCGGGGATAGCTTTGACGGTGTGGTCAGCGAGCTAGAGCCAGATATCCTGAAGAGTGAGGTTGAATGGGCCTTAAGAAGCATTGCTAATAACAAGGCAGCAGGAGACGACGGCATCCCAGCTGAACTGTTCAAAATTTTGCAAGATGATGCTGTCAAGGTAATGCATGCTATATGCCAGCAAATTTGGAAAACACAAGAATGGCCATCAGATTGGAAAAAATCAACTTATATCCCCATACCAAAAAAGGGGAACACTAAAGAATGTTCAAACTATCGAACAGTGGCACTCATTTGAAATCCCAGTAAGGTAATGCTCATGATCCTGCAAGGTAGACTTCAGCAATTTATGGAGCGAGAATTGCCAGATGTACAAGCTGGGTTTAGAAAAGGCAGAGGAACTAGGGACCAAATTGCCAATATCTGCTGGATAATGGAAAAAGCCAGGGAGTTTCAGAAAAACATCTATTTTTGTTTTATTGACTATTCTAAAGCCTTTGACTGTGTGGACCATAACAAATTGTGGCAAGTTCTTAGTGGTATGGGGATACCAAGTCATCTTGTATGCCTCCTGAAGAATCTGTATAACGACCAAGTAGCAACAGTAAGAACAGACCACGGAACAACGGACTGGTTTAAGATTGGGAAAGAGTACAGCAGGGCTGTATACTCTCACCCTACCTATTCAACTTGTACGCAGAACACATCATGCGACAAGCTGGGCTTGAGGAATTCAAGGCTGGAGTTAAAATCGCTGGAAGAAACATTAACAATCTCAGATATGCAGATGATACCACTTTGATGGCTGAAAGCGAAGAACTGAGGAGCCTTATGATGAAGGTGAAAGAAAGTGCAAAAGCTGGCTTGCAGCTAAACCTCAAAAAAACCAAGATTATGGCAACCAGCCTGATTGATAACTGGCAAATAGAGGGAGAAAATGTAGAAGCAGTGAAAGACTTTGTATTTCTAGGTACAAAGATTACTGCAGATGCTGACTGCAGTCAAGAAATCAGAAGACGCTTAATGCTTGGGAGAAGAGCAATGACAAATCTCGATAAAATAGTTAAGAGCAGAGACATCACACTGACCACAAAGGTCTGCATAGTTAAAGCAATGGTGTTCCCCATAATAACATATGGCTGTGAGAGCTGGACCATAAGGAAGGCTGAGAGAAGGAAGATAGATGCTTTTGAACTGTGGTGTTGGAGGAAAATTCTGAGAGTGCCTTGGACTGCAAGAAGATCAAACCAGTCCATCCTCCAGGAAATCAAGCCAGACTGCTCACTTGAGGGAATGATATTAAAGGCAAAACTGAAATACTTTGGCCACATAATGAGAAGACAGGACACCCTGGAGAAGATGCTGATGCTAGGGAAAGTGGAAGGCAAAAGGAAGAGGGGCCGACCAAGGGCAAGATGGATGGATGATATTCTAGAGGTGACGGACTTGTCCCTGGGGGAGCTGGGGGTGTTGACGACTGACAGGAAGCTCTGGCGTGGGCTGGTCCATGAAGTCACGAAGACTCGGAAGCGACTAAACGAATAAACAACAACAAAATGTTATTGGTACATATTCAATATGCTGTTCCCTTTCAGAGTAAACTGTTGTACAAAGCACAGAAAGGTGGTAAGCCAAAGCAATTAAAGGCATGAAATAAAAAAATCATCCAAGCATAAATTTATTCATCTTTCCCTTCCTTTCAATCCAGTCATTTTCTTTCATACGTTTGTTTTGTTATTTGATTCTCATCCTTCACTCTATATGGCCAAATCATCTCAACATACTTCTTTGTTACTGATCACTCACTTTGTATTCATACTTGATCCTATTTCCTCTTGTTTTACCCACACACATAAGTACCTCATTCCCACTGCATTCACTTAACTTTTATGTTCCTCCTGATGTACCAAAGTCATATTTCCATGTAACAAAGTGAGCATAAAAACACTATTTTACACAGCCATTTTTGCTTCTTTCAACAAGATTAATTCATAATAACAGACCACATACTACCCATTATCTTTCTACCACCATTTGCACATAAAATTTCTCCATCTGTTTCCCCATCTTTAGTAAACATTCTACCAAGGCACATAAATTCATCTCCTTTGCTCCATGTCCATTGTCAAATTCACTTGCCTTGGTCTTTGATACATTAACCTTCATATGTTATTAGAAATTTTATTAAAGATTATAATTACAAGAGTAAAAACTAATACAAACTAAAAGAAAAGAATAAAAAAGTAGAAGGTGCAGAAACAAAGAAAAAATAGAAAAAGAAAGAAGAAAGAAAAGTAAGAATATAGTAAAGAAAAAGGAAAATATTTAAAGTGACTTCCCACCTTTATCACAACAAGTGATGAACAACTTATCACCTCCTCTTAAAATACAATAAAATAACTCTTCTTCCCATATCCCATATCCCATCTCTTATCTATAAACAAAGCCATAAAGCATTATCATTTCAGTCCTGGTATCAGCAAAAGTCCATTAAGGGTTACCAGAAATAACAACATAATCAGTTTTAACCTTGATCAAATAAGACAACTTTATATTCCTTCCTTTTACTTTGAACAAGCTTAGTGTCCTTTCAAGGGTGCTGACTGCAGTTTGAACAAGATTTGTTTGTTTATTTTCTATCCCACCTTTATTATTTTTTATAAATAACTCAAGGCAGTGAACATACCAAATACTCCTTCCCCCTCCTATTTTCCCCACAACAACCCTGTGAGGTGAGTTGGGCTGAGAGAGAGTGACTGGCCCACGGTCACCCAGCCGGCTTTCATGCCTAAGGCGGGACTAGAACTCTCAGTCTCCTGGTTTCTAGCCAGTTCCCTTAATCACTAGACCAAACTGGCTATTCCCTCACCTCCCAGAGCTCTAAACCCACTAGAGACCACTATCTTGTGGTCTCCTCATGAGGAGCAGTTGTCTGGAGCACTTGTGGATAAGTTCAAGTCCTCTCCTTGTCTGGAGAGGTTTCAAAGAGCCAGTCTACTCGCCAGCTCTTTATTCTTCACCATGGTCATCAGCTCCAATTTTTGCAGAACTGTCTTCAGTCCACCATTTCTTCCTCTGGAAGTCCCAATACATTAATCTTCAGATCCAAATTCATTGGCACATCATATCTATCTAACATTGGCTGCAAATGATTTGGATTCTCAGTCAATACATCATAGAATCTACATATAAAAGTATATGTATATTCACAGCCCTAACCACTGTCATCACAACCATACCTTAAATATTTATCTATAAATATATTAAGGAACCAAAGGGACATCATATGTCTTATTCTCTGATCAATCGTGAAAGATTATTGTTATTTATTTATTTATTTATTTATTACATTTATACCCATCTCTATTCACAGCCCCTTGGTGGCTAATAGTCATATGGCAATAAACAATACAATAAAAATACGGTAAAACATTGACAATATACATTTTTAAAATGTGAAATAAAACATAATCTTGTAACAGTAATTACAACAACAGTAAAACTAATTTCATTCTCCATAGCCTCTCCAAAATAATTTAGTTTTTAAAAGTCTATGGAAACCAGTAATGTGGGGCCAATCTGGTTTTTAGCAGGACATTGTTCCATTGTACATATGCCTCCATTATATGCTTTATTTTCATAATATTCCATAATGGACAATCAACTTTAATATCCATATTCACCCCAAATATCCCACAATTCAAGTTTCTTCACTTTACCATATGTTTTCTCTAAATCAACAAATGTACAATACAGTAACTTTCTTCCTCACATACATTACTCAATCACCTACTGAAGTGCAGAAATCTGGTTTGCACCTCCATGCCAAACAAGCTACACTGTGCTTTCCAAACGTTGCTTATTGTTAGCTAATTGTTATCTTTGCATAGGGATCAATAACAACATTCTTCCAAACATTAGACACAGATGCACTCTTCATACTCACATAAATCTCACAGGAACTCTATAAGCAAACCACATCCATAATTTATCCAGTTACACCATCTATACCTAGTTTTAAACATTCTCATAGATTTATGACTTCTTTATACATTCTTTTCTTGGATGGATAACATTTATAGCATTCATTTTTTGTAGTTTCACTCTTCAGGATATCACTGTCATTCACATGCAGTACAGATCTCTAAAATAATCCTTGTAGCATTCTCTTATCCATTTCCTCCTAAATCATGTCATTGCTATTATTTTTAATCCATTCATTCTGCTGCATTCTCCTCTTAGCCCTCTTCACCCAGTTCCAAAACTTTTTTATTTCTGTTGAAATTGCTCTGTATTTTCTCTGCCTCTTTTACTCTTAACTACCCCATGCTTTCTTTGACTATATTCATTGCAACTATCTTTTCTCTGTACACACTCTACACTATATCTTTGTCCTCATTTTTTTCAGCTGTTGTTCTCTTATATGCATTTTTTTCTTATCCTCATCCTCTTTTCTTCAACATTCCGTCAAGACTTGATTTGGGTGACCCAAGCCCTCCTGGGACAGGGTGGCTCTGAGGTTTACCTACAAGGTTTCTGTGAGGAATTTGCAAGGCATCTGATGGATAAATTTGATCAGATTCATGCTAAGTTGGATTCTAGCATTTGAGCAGGTCCTGTGGAGGTGACTGTAGTGAAGTCTGGCTTTGTTATTGAGAAGGAATTTGATCCTGTTGGGCCTGATAAAGTAGATTCTTGCAGCTGTTAGCTTAGCCACTCTGTTTTAGATCCATGTCTCTCCTGGCTAGCTAAGGCCTCCTGAGAGGTAACATGTGGTTGAATCTTGGTGGTGGTGAATTCCTCCTTGAGAGAGGAGGTGATCCCACTCTTAAGGAGGCAGTGGTCAATCCCTTCCTCAAGAGGCCATCGCTGGACCCAACTGTTCGGACAATTTTCATCCAGTTTCCAACCTTCCCTTTCTGGGGAAGGTTGTAGAGAAGGTGGTTGCACAGCAATTTCAGAGAACTCTGGAAGAAGAGTCGCTTGCGAGATGGGCGGTGTAGAAATATGAGAAATAAGCTTTGGTTAATCAAGGCTTTCATATAGCACTTTTTAGTAAGATGGAGAATGTATAGAGTAAGTTATCAAACTTAGACATATTCCTGCTACATGTAGCATTCCCTGGTAAAATTACAAACAGCTGGTATGTTCTGGCACATTTTGGTCAATATATCATAAGTGCAATCAAAATCTAGTTATACTCCAAGCACACTTATGCTATTCTGTGCACACTAGGATCTCTGATCTAGAGATGCAAGCCAATCTTATTTCCTGCATTCTACTAACTCAGAGTTCTGTACTTAGATACCCTCAGGATCCATGTATATAATGCATTTTTAATTTTATCCTGTTCATAGGATATCTGAACTGTCTATAAACAAAAATTAAAGAATAAATCATTTCATGTATATGGTGGTTTAAAGTGGTCCTGAAAAATCTCAGAGAATATGATGAAAATTTAGGGAAGAAGGAGTTATGCAAGATCCAAGATCCAGCATCTATCTTGAAACTCAGAAGAAATCGAAGCTAATATTTGTAGCTCAGGGTTGAACTGTGGAGTCCTCGGTGCTCTCTGAGCCTTGTTGTTTTCTTGCAGACGTTTCATTGCCAGACTAGGCAACATCTTCAGTGCAAAGAGGGAGTGGGCCTTGCTCTCTGTGGTTTGCCCTGCTTGTGTTGGTGGGGGTGTTGTTCTCTCCTTGGGAGTTCTTTGATTGGGCTGTTGTTTGCTGCTTGGTTGATTGACTTTAGTTAATAGCTCCTTGATTAGGGTATTGTGTACTGTTTGATTTCATCTGGTGTTAATCCTGGTATTAATCTTTGCATATCTGGGTGTTGATTGCTGGTGAGGAGGTGTTCTGGTCTTTTGGTTTTTCTATTGTCTCTTTTGAATGGTATGTAAATGTTGTTTGCCTCTATGTGCCTGTTGACTTGTCTGCGTGCCAGGCTTCTAGGAATTCCCTAGCATTTTTGGATTTGGCTTGGTTTAGGATGCTCACAGTTTCCCAGTTGAAAGTATGGTTGAGTCTGTCCATGTGTTGTGAGATTAAGAAGTTTTCATCATGTCTTCTGACTGCTAGTTGGTGTTGGTGGATGCACTCTGCTAGTCTTCTGCCCGTCTGTCCTACATAGTGGCTGTTACAGTCCTTGCACTGTATGTTGTAGATGACTCCTGTTTTTTCTTCTTGGACTACTGGGTCTTTTGGGTTACTTCAGATGTTTGGAAGAGTTTTAGTTGGTTTATGTGGTATGGTGATGCCATGTGGTTGTAACAGTCTGTTGGTAGTTTCTGAGATGTTTCTGCTGTATGGCAGTGTTATCCTTTTCATAGCTTCTGTTGGTTGGGTTGTAGTGGGTTGAGTGGTGAGGCACTTTTTGATAAAGTTGAGGGGGTATCCATTTTGCTGGAAGATGCTGTATAGGTGGTCTGTTTCCCTTTGCTGTTGTTCTGGGTTGCTGCAGTGCATGGGTGCTCATCTGAATAATGTTCTTACGCAGCTCCTCTTGTGGGAGGTTGGGTTGTTGCTTTGGTAATGGAAATCAACCCACACTAACCAAGTCTCTGTAATCTGTAATAGTCATATCACTTCTTAGATAAATATTACTTTCATAGGAAGATGTTTGCTATTCTAAACTATTTTTGTGAGTATTTGGATTTTGTGAAGTAAGTTTTTTTTAATGGCTTCTTAAGTTGAATGCTTATGGCCAAAACAGATATTTGGCAGCAGTGGTGGATTTGGGGTTTCCAGTTAGCACTGAAGACATTGTAGGAGGACAGCCATGTTAGTTTCCGGTAGCCAAAAATCAGAAAGAAATCAGAAAGCACCTCTTCAGACGAACGGGCCTGTTTTTAAACATCAGATGCGTGGAGTACCACTCCCTCCCTTCCCTCTTACCTCAACCCTGCATCAGTTTAGCCATTCCCTGCTTTTGATGAAGTGAGCTGTGGCTCATGACAGCTTATGCCTTTTAATAAAATACGTTAGTCTGAAAAGGTGCTACCAGACGTTTCCTGATTTTTAGCTAGCACTGAGTGGCTGCAAGAAAACAACAGAAAGATACAGATTGCAGAAGCAAAATAGCAGCTAGGGAAGGGTGACACCAATCTTTCTCAGTCTGGAGGCCTTCAGATATGTTGGACTTCAGCTCCCAGAATTCCCAACCAGCATGGCCATGGCCAGTGCTTGCTAAGAATTCTGGGGGAATCCAATATTTAAGAGGAGAGTGAGGGAACAGGGGAGGTTGAATTGTACAGTGCTGTCTCACCCCTTCCCTTTTTCTGCTACCGTCTTTTCTTCCAATTGGGATTCTCAGAAGTGATTGCTTTATCGCCAGCAAAATAAAAAGTACCAGCCATTCTCACAAGAAGGTCCCCCACTTTGCAGCTATTAGGCAGTAACTGAGGTTGCCAGACTAGGGGCTGCTGCTGCACATTTAATTTGGAGTTCAGGTGGTAGATCACGCCACTTCTATCAGTATAAATCTGGTGCTCCCATTCAGTAGGGTTAATGGTCTGTCTCTCTCAGATAAAAAAAGGCCATTGTCTAATTTCTTATTCTCTGTGTTATTCTTGATTCATACCACTATCTACTGAAATAATAAAGGAAAAAAAAAATGAAGGAGAACCAGCTGCACATCACAGCCTAGAAGAATTATACCATTGCCAGGATTGTAGAGCAGGATCTCATTATCTCTCATAAATACACTCACACACACACACACACACACACACACACACACACACACACTGAGTATTGTGTTTTAAAATACCAGGATGTCTATGTGGTAGATAGGACTAGTGGTCCTAAAGGTAGAAAACTGTGTGGGTACCTGAGGAATAGTATTGGAGAGCAAAGTAGCTTCTAATGAAATACAGTCATGGCTACCAGCTGCGTTATGGTGGACACAGCCTTATTTGTAACAAAAATGAGTTCTGTGGTTATCCTTATCTAACTGAATCTTCCCAAGGAACCAGATAATATCCTTAGATACACATTGCAAGGAGGTGTTAAAAGCACCAATGAAGCAAAGGTGTAAATATGCTGGATTTGCACATCAATGCAAAACTATGATGTGATTAGCGTAATTTGCAGTGTTGCTATTATTATCATTATTATGCTTTCTCCTGAAGAATCATAAGCACCATCAGCAATCCCCCAAACAGTAACAATTCTAAGCTTAAACGAAAGTTTTAAAAAGCAAAAGGAAGTCTGGTCCTGAAACAGTTGTTCTACAAATGCCTGGGTGAAAAGGCATTTCCCCCCAGAACATTTAAAAGAAATTAATTCCCTCAGGACAGAGTCCTAGGGCTGACGATGCCACCGCCAAGGCCAGATTCCTGACCACTCCATCATGAGCCTCACCCACAGGCAGGACCACAAGCGAGGCCTCCCTAGCTGATTTTACTGCACAGAATAGGTTCTCTTGGGAAACTAAAGCTTCAAGGCTTTAGGTTCAGTGTGTCCTTAGAACCCAGGAATAAAGCAAGCCACAGATTCGTTTTCTCCTGTGTTATCTGCTGGACAAACCTCTTTCTTGAGATGCTTACATATGCATCTGCAAGGGACACAGTTATTCTCCTCCTGATGAGCCATACTCCACAAATTACTCCTTAATCCCTATATTCTGCTCCTTTTCTTTTGTAACGAAAGCATGCTTTTCAGTGTTTTTAGCTAGTGAGTGAATAGTCTTACCAATGATTGATTAATATACTGGATTGCAGAGTTTCTTGAAGAACTATTTTCTTAAAAGCCGCCCTGTGAAAAATGCTTGTTTGTCCTTTAAAACAACAACAGAGTAATCCAGACATTTGGTGTTACTGGGATCAAGCAATAGTGTGCTGCCAAAGAACAAAAGATAGGACCAAAGATAGGAATTTGTAAAGCCTCTAATTCAGATTTTCCTTTAAAATCGAAAGCTTTAAAGTACTTGTTTTTTTTTTAAAAAAATAATTCTTGTGGTGTTTATAAATGTTTTTAAAAGTTATCCTGTCAAAACCTCTAATAAAGTTCTCAGGAAAACAGTTGAGAAACTGAGCAGAATAATCCACAACAAAATGGCAGATGTATCCCCAGGTCAAAGCCCCACCCTTTGGATATCTGTCAATGTTGTGCACATCCACAGAGAAGCAGGGCTACAGTTTGCAGTTGCACCTCTCATTTGGCCTTCCTGTTGCAGAAACACTTCACTGGGAGTTATGCCAGCCTTGCAAAGTAATCCAATATTGTTATGCCTGGTGGGGGAAAGCGTAGTGTATGATGACCTGCAGAGTAGTGCTGTTGACTTTTTCCCCCCTTTTAAAAAAAATATAAATTGCTGATAGAGACCAAAGAGATTTTGGGAGTTACACAGATGGTGTAATTTCTTTAGGGAAATGCAGAATGTGTTGTGGAATGGGGGTGTAAAGCTCATCACCGTAGCAGCACAATTACCTAGAACCTGGGGCAGTTTCTCATATATGAAGGTACAGCTTTAAGAAAGGACACAACTTTTCCTTTCTCTTAGGTCTCGGGTGGGGCATCTTTCTGTTTTGGAGGAGTTCTGAGGTTCAGCAGGAGGCTAATAAGGCTGCTCAGAAAATAGTTTTTGGTAAATAACACTGTGAGTGTGAGATCTGGTTTTCCTATTGATCAGAAGTCAAACAGCATTTTCCAAAACTTAGCAGCAAGTGCGGATTGCCTTGCCTTCACAAAAAAGACAGTCTTCCTCCATTTTACACCAGAAAAGCATGAGAAAACAAACCAGAATATTTCTGCCTTCAATTACCCTTATATAGGTTTCTCTGTAAGAGATATCTGTGTGCCTCTTAAGACAGCAGAACCTGCAGACTAGAGCAAGTGACATTAGAGCCAGCTTGGGCTAGTGGTTAAGGCAACGGGCTAGAAACCCAGGAGTCTGTGAGTTCTAGTCCTGCCTTAGGCACGAAAGCCGGCTGGGTGACCTTGGGCCAGTCACTCCCTCTTAGCCCAACTCACCTCACAGGACTGTTGTGAGGAAAATAGGAGGGGGAAGGAGTATTAGGTATGTTCGTCGCTTTGAGTTATTTAAAAAAATAATAAAGGCGGGATAGTTAATAAATAAATTAGGAAAGTCAAGGAAAGTATCTTTTATTAAATTTACGTATTTTTCTCCAAAATGGTTATTTGACTGTACTGGAGCACCTTTGTCTGTACTAGATTAAGAATAACTGTGTTTTTTTAATGTATGAAGATCTGAGATGTACATTCCTGCATACCTGGTATTGAAATAAAGAGTGTTCGGAGAGGGATTATATGTGGCCACAATGCAACTATTTGAGGAACCATAGAGAAGTGTAAAAACTGCACACATCCACATCTAGTTGGTCTGAGTGCTAGGAGAGAACTCAGGCTTTAACAAAATTAAATAAATGTTAATAACATCTACTGAAAGTAGATTCACACCCCTCTGACTTTTGCTGCAGGGCTGCCCCGGGATTCCTTTCCTGTATCAGCCATTCACTGCTCGTAACATCTTGTAATGGCTTCCTTTGCTTCCTTATCCTCTCAATTCCATATGTAGGAAATCATCAGAAAAAGTCAATTACAGCCTACCTACCCTAATGGAAACCTTGATTTAATTTTAAGCAAATGCCATCAACATTTCCTCCCTTGTTCTGACAAAGGTACGTATGGGCATGTGCATTCATGCATTCAACTTTATATGCCTGACATTACATCTGCTTGCTGTTCTTCATGTATAAAGTGGTTGGTGAGACACTGCAAAATTCAAAGCAGATTTGAATAACTGGAACGTGGATTCATTCTGGAAAAGTGAGCAGGGAATACTGTTTAGTCACCCTTATTCTATTCTATTCTATTCTATTCTATTCCTATTCTATTCTATTCTATTCTATTCTATTCTATTAATTTTTTTTTCATTTTCTGCTCTGATTTCCTTTTGGCTCTTCCTCCAGTCCTTCAGTTGGTAGAAAAATATATCAGTGTAATTTGTGCTGCCTCAACAGCTGAGTTGGTGGGAGGAAGGAAAGGTATGTGGCGAAGCGGAATTGCTAAAACAGGAACCCCAGAGTAGGAATATTGGCTCTAGCATTATCCTGAAAAGCATTAGGCCTGTTCTCCACTGTGTAAGTCAGGGGAGATCATTCTGCTTTTTAGATAGTGATGTGCACCCCCACCTGTCTCACTTATCAAAATATTATAGCAAGAGGGTGATGCATGATGGGCAAGGTCATGACTCAGTAAAATAGCAAAAAGTGACCCTATAAGGAACTTTTAACACATCTGATGCTCTCATGGATAGCTAGATCTGCTGATGTTCCAGGCTGAAATAGAATTCTTGGATTTCTGTCAGATAAATAAATAAATACATTGAAATTCAGTGAAGAACTGAGAGAAAGTTAAATTCATACATGGCTGTGCTAGGACATTACTGAAAAATGATTTACTTTATTATTAATTTGTCGGTTATGTCCCACCGTTGCTCTAAAGCTGTTTCTTAAACTTTTTTTTATCTCAGGACCCCTTCCCACTTTTAAAAATTATGGACCCCAAAGGAGATTTTGTTTGTATGGGTTATATTTATCAATATTTACCATATTAAAAATTAAAATTGACACATTCTCTGCTGCTACTGCTTCTCATGATTTTTTGATGGAATTTCAATATTGTATTATTTTTCAACAAAGGCTGGCAAATGAATTTGATTTTGAGGATCCCTGAAAGAGTCTTGGGGGACTCCCAGGGGTCCTAGGACCACACTTTAAGAAACACTGCTCTAAAGCAAGAGGTGGAGATATATGGTGAGGTAGGTTGGGCTGAGAGAATGATTAGCCCAAAATCACCTAGTGAGTTTCCATGCCTAAAGGTTGATTTATGCCTGGGTCTCTGCAGTCCTAGTTCAACAACTAAACTACTACACCTCACTGGCTGTCAGAAATGATTTTGTCTACAATACTAAAGAAGCAAAAAGCCAAATGTCTTAACATTTACACTGAAATTATTCAAAATAACCAATATGTAAAGAGATATATGATTGATTGAATCATGTATTACACTAAACCATATTTAGTTTTAATCATAGCTTGTGGATCAAGCCATGGTAGGCTAGTTCACACACTATTATTATAAACCATGATTTACAAACCACCACTGCTGGTGGGTCCACACATCATTCTAATGTAAACTAGATAAATGACCTAACATAAGTGGACAACCTTTTTGGCTGGGGAATTAATTTAACATTTTTGAAGATTGTGAGGCTTGTAACAATGCAGAGTGCAACTGTATCACATACTTGGGGGAGGGACTAATATTTTCTAGTTTTTTGTTTCGTTTTTTGTTTGAGGGTAGAGGTTTTTAGTTGGAAAAACAAGGTTGAGTTTATATTAAGGCTTAACATTATAATTTCTTTGTTTTTCATAAACAAATAGTAGGAAAGTCGGCCACCCATTTTTAGTAATTTTAATTAGAGAAGGCTCTGACAGCTACAGCCAAAACATACAAGAAGATGTCTTGGTTCATATATTGCACTAAGATGGTTTCTTTAGCTTGGTTTAATATCATTTATGAACCAGGCTGTTATGGTTTATGAACTATGGTTTATGTTAAGGTAAAGTGTGAACTTAACAGTTGTGGCTAAGTTGCAGTATGTCGATTGATTGATCAATTGTGTGCCATCAAGTCAGTATCACCTCTTAGCAACCACACAGATAGATTTTCTCCAGTTTGACCCGTCCACAACTGATCCTTCAGTACAGTGCAGTAAGTCTATATGTTATATGAAATGTATGTCTATGACATTGATTTTATATGTAATGCATACAAGTTAATGGAAATTATCTATACCTACTGTCTCATGTAAACAATGGCAGGATCAATTTGGGAGCCCCCCCCCTTTCATACACATAGCTCTAGTTTAACATTGCAGATGGATTTCTGCAAAATGAGATTGTAAAATTATGTATTCAAATAAATACCAGTAGAACCTGAACTAAAATTAAAAAACGTGTCTAGAAGAAACATGCAAAATCTAAATAGCTTGTATGTTTCTTTTTAAAAATCAAAGTCACTTTCATTAGAGAGGCACAGTTCCCTTGGCAGAGAGAGAGAGAAAGAGAAACTTTTATTTTTGAAAAGCTTTTTTTTTTGCTTCCTGTCCTGCAAATATTGCTACCAGTTTATCAATGTTCAGAGTGTGAGCAATGTTGTCACTGTCATCCATGGAGTGGGGGTGGGGGCAGAAATGAGGGTCAAATGACAACACACTTGAAATCTAACATGACGTAATGACTCAAATACCATGATCGATCGATTGATTATGTGCCATCAAGTTGTTTACGACTCCTAGCGACCACATAGATAGATTTTCTCTATGACAAATGTCATGATTTGGTGTAATTTGCTGAGAGGAGAAAATGTTATAACTATCAAGGCCTTCCAGAGGTACAATGCCTTTTTCAGAAGTAAGGGGAAAAGATGGTTTGGAAACTTTTCCCTTTTTGCTCAGAAGCTCTGAATTTTGAGTTTTGAAAAAGTTTATGCCAGACTCTTTCCTGTTTTCCTTAACATTTGAGCTATTTTTTTTTTCCTGTTCTGGGCACCAGAAAAATATTTTCCACTCATATTCTTCTATTTATAGATCCATTGATTAACTAATTATGTGCCATCAAGTTGTTGCCCGCTGTTAGCGACCACATAGATTTTCTCCAGGATAATCTTCTATAGTTCTACAAAACAGCTGTAGCAATTGCCCCTGTTTCAGCTACACAAACAAAACAGAAGCACAACAAAAAGTTCATCACGAGAGTCCTCCTATTTCAAGAAATAATATCTTGGTGCCTATTTATTCCTACTCGGGGATTCCTGTCTTTTAGTCTCCAAGAGAGGACCTCTCCATTTCATCTACCAGTACTAAGCTCATTTAAGTGGTTTTGGTCAAGAACCCTATCAAAAGCTTTTTAAAAGTCCAACTCTGTAGTGTAAACTGGATTACCTCTATTAGGTGCCTATTCACATTCTCACATTACATCAATGTTCTCTGCTTCTCTTTCACTCACCAGGCATGATGAGCAGTAAATGGGATGGCCTATGCTGCTTGCCTTGCTAGTAGCAGGACCTCTCTGCCTTGGGCAGAGGGCAGGGCAACCTGTTTTTCAAGGCTCTTTCTTACAGTTGCATTAATATGCATTCCTCCAGTCCTTGAGTTGGTAGAAAAATATATCAGTGTAATTTGAGCTGCCTCAACAGCCGAACTGGTGGAAGGAAGGAGAGGTATGTGGTGAAGTGGGAGGAAGCTTGCACGGCCTATTCCCAGTCTGTCAGCCAGCCTATTTCTAGGCACAGATTTATCAGTATCCCAGAAGACTGGTGGACTCATGTTCAGAATAACCTGAATAACAAATCACATACACGGTGCAGAGATTGTAAGGAGCATCAACAGTGCTCTTTTGCTGACTACTGGTCTTATTTTTTTAAGCACAGGTTTATCGCTCTTTCAAAAGATCACTTAATACATGTTTAAACATAGGCTTAATGCTTTTCAGAAGACTGCTAGAGTCATGGATATAAGGAGTCTATATAATGTCTGAACAACTCTAGACAAAACACCTCTCAGGCATTATGCAGGCAGATGCTTCCACAGAAGCCAAGTGCCTGGTCTCTCTGTAGCCCAAGACATGGAGGACAGAGCATAGTGCCTGAGGAGAAAAGGTGTGCCCACAGCAGCCAGAAGTGGCCAAAGGGACCCGAGCAGATCCCAGCCCCTGACCATGTCATCACCAAGATAGTGTCAGCTCTTTGAGGAAATCTGGACAAGAAACCAGTGCCATGAGTATTAACACTACCTTTTCTGTAAGGTTACAGTAACAGAATCTTGCAACTCTGAAGGCACAACCCTCCTTTCTTGCCTTTACTTTCCAGGGAATTAGGGAGGGTCCCTTTTGAGATGCTTTCCACATCCCCATTCCTTCTGTGGGCTGAGATGTCTCTTATCTGACCATTGCCCTGGCTGGGGCTCTTCCTCCTCCTGTCTCTCAGGAATATTCCCACAGACCATTACAGATAATCAGTGAGGTGTTGTTGGCAAGACTTGCATCAGGAGAAGAGAAAAAACTATTTGAAAACCAGAATAACTCATGACTAATGTAAACTGGGGTGGGTTGCCAAAAATGAAATAAAAAGTAAAACTGACTCTTATCAGGATAAGATCTCAAAGGAATTAGAATCACCTGAGACTCTTAGATAGCACAAGGGTTAGTCGGTTGGTGCACGAACAAAAAAGAGAAGTACAAAATGCTGTATTTTCTATGTGGTTAATCTGCTGTTCTCTCTCTTCTCCTGAAAAAAGAATCTGTGATCAACTTTATATAGGGTGGGAAGGTGGAGAAAGCAGCTTTTGGGTGATGAGAGCCTGATGAAATATTTAACCATGGTGCTAAAATAACCAGCTGAGGAATGTTAATTACGTTTATACTTGCAGTTATGTGTGTTCAGAAAGGACTTCCAGATTTGGGCTGCAAGGAGATGCAGAAAGTGTTAGCTCTTTGTTGCCATCTAGAGATCATTTGCATTACTGCAGTCTGTCTGAAAGCTCTAGACCAGGATTTCCAAGCTTTTTGGCATTTAGCCACCTTTTTCATTTTTTAGAAACCTTCATGCCTCCCTATGTGAATGTCCATTAAATCTGTCCATCATTTTGTACATCAGACCTTCACATCCCCATTTTTCCAGCAATCTGTCTCCAATCTTCCTGTGAACTCAGCCAGCCCTGAACTTCTCACTGCATGTCCCCTAATCTTTCTGCCGCATACCTGCCAACGTTGGCATTGCTTCCCCTCCCTTCTTCCAATCAGCCTGCCATCCACCACTGATCTTCCCAGACTGTTAGATCTTCATGTGAATATTAGTGTATTTTTAATGTGGACAATTTAGTAAAAAAAAACTGTCCTTGGAATGCCTACCCCAGGAGGAAGACTCCCCAGTTTCGAACCCCTGTTGAAGAATGACAGCATTTTCCATTCTTAAAATTATGACCCCATGCAAGATTGGCATGATCAATAGATTTAGCAGATTATTGCTGGATGAAGTTACACAAGTGCCTCTGCTAATTGCAGCTGGAGTGGACCTTGCCCAAAATTAAACTCAACTTCATCTTGGCTTGAGAGAGGAGGCAGCTGTACCTTTTCTCTTTCGGCTGGCCAAAAATTTGGCAGCCAGAGCATGCCTTGTCTCTACTCTTTTCATTTTATTAGGCCAGCAGTAGATGCTGTTATGCCGCCATCACAGTTCATTGCTTTGAGGGATATATTTCTACTGAGGATGGTTCAGGCATTATTTATAGCAGGCCTGGGCAACTTTTTGTGACTGCCAGCAGCACTTTGTAATGAGAGCTACGGGCACCCAGCAATGATGCAAAGGCATTGCAGGAAAGGACCAGGCTGGAATTTTAGGCCTCTTCTCCCATGTTTTGAATTTTTTAAAATAATAAAAGAGTCATGTTAGTGCTGCTGGAGACTCAGCACATTTATTTTATTTATAAAATTTGCAATTCTTGTTGTTTTCAGTTTGGCAGAACATTGAGTGAAAACCATGTTGCTGTTATTTGGGGAATTTTCTGCCAAATTTTGGTGGCATGATGGGTGGGAGAGTTTGGGTCTGCAAAAATGGGGCTCCACCACTAATCGAAGAATAGGGTGTCAACATGAGAGGTGTTATAGAGCCATGCCCATGTGCCACACATGGCACATAAGTTTCCCCCAGTTGTCCACACTTACTGAATATTGAGTGTCATATACCAAGTGGGCAGCCAAACAAATCAAAAGAAATAAATAAACTTTTGAGGCAGATTTGTACGTAGAGCTGTACAAAACCCTTCAGACATTTCTGCACAAGGTTAGGGCATATTTATAACTTCAGGGCTATCTCTATGTTACAATCCTGTTCTTACAGGATTTTTACAATCCCCCAGTGTTGGCTGGGGAATTTTGGGAGTTGAAGTCCATGTAGTTGCTGAGGTTGAGAAACACTGCTATATAGAATCAAGGTGGGGTTATGTTGAGTCTCTTTCTGATGCTTCCTCCTTCCCAGGACTGTCTTAATAGTACTGCTAATGGTTCTTCCATTACTTCATCAAGGTTATCTTTGCACTCCTTTACACATTGCTCGAATGCAAGTAGATCCCTCCAACTGATCCTGAAGCAGGTTTCTAGGCAGCACTGACTACTATACTCAAGTTCAAGTGAATACACTTATAACTCCTTCAGATACCTTGTCTAAACATATGGAAGCTGAAGAAAGACAGGGTTAGACTGTGTGTGTGCTGCAATTCAGGCCCAGAACTGTGGGGGGGGGGGGTGCTAGGGCACAATCACTGAATTTTCTTCATGCCCCTAAAGTTTCAAGATAAATGGTACAGCCCAGGCTGGTTCCAACAGGCATGCCACTCCATTTTTTTGGCTATGTGTTTATTCCAGTTTTCTTCCCACTTTGAGTTCCCTATGTAATCAGGTAATTACCTCAAATTACCTAAAAAGAAAACATTTTGTGTTAGAGGCCAGAGAAGAAACACTTTTTAGTTTTCCTATTACAGGTAGTCCTTGACTTATGATCATTTGTTTAATGACCATTCAAAGTTACGACAGCACTGGAAAAAGTGACTTACAACTGGTCCTTGCGCTTACTACTGTCACAGCATCCCCGTGGTCACGTGATCAAAATTCAGTGCTTGGCTACTGGCATGTATTTATGACAGTTGCAACATCTGGGGTTACATGTTTGTCATTTGCAACTTTCCCAGCGGGGGTCTGACAAGCAAAGTCAATGGGGGAAGCCATTTGCTTAATGACTGTGTGATTTGTTTAATGACCACAGCAAAAAAGGTTGTAAAATCGGGCATGACTCATTTAATGACCGCATCGCTTAGCAGCAGAAATTCAGGTCCCAACTGTGGTCCTAAGTTGAGGACTACCTGTGTCCTGACTCCCAGGAAACACTCTGAGACAGGGAACTGTTCTCTAATGTTTTATTGCTAATACATAACAGTAATCCTAACAAACTGAACAAGCGTGGGAAAAACCCAGCCATATAAACCCCGCAGGTTAAGGCGGTCCCAATCTGTGCCTCTTGGAATGGCTCACCAATTCCTCAGTGCTACGCATGCGCTTAACAGTCTGGAAAGGAGCCCCCTGCTCACCATCCTTACTCATGACAACCTGTAATGAGAATTACATGATTAGCTGAGCATACAGTGTTGCATTAATTCTGGCATTCATAGCTAACCTAAACCTAATTGTATAGGTTTATCAAGATCCTTTTCCATCATTATAGAAAATGGTACTGCCAGCTGGTGGCACACAGGGATGTGTTTTCAATACAGTAGTGATAAAGTGGCCTTTGCAGCTTTCATGTGTGTATGAACAAATAGCATACCATAACATTAATGCACAAATCTGTTTTGATGTTTGTTACTTCTTAGCATTCTATCCCATTTGTGTGTGTGACTGAGTGTGTGTGTGTGTGTGTGAGAGAGAGAGAGAGAGAGAAACTGTAGCTTTTTTTACACTTTGCCAGGTGGTCTCCAATTGTTTATGAACTTAAATACGCAATTTTGAGATGAAGGATAAAACTAGGCTTCTTATATGAAGAGACTTGTTATCATATTGAGCTCTAGAGTTTTCTTGTACTCTTTTTTATGCTTCACTGAACTGTATTTAGCAGCTCCGGATCGGATTGCTGATGGCCTCAACGCAGCACTCTGAATATATTAGCTTGATTTCAGGCAGAGCTGCCCATGTCAAACATGAGATTCCTACTCCCTCTAGTGCAGCAAATGTGCATCCAGAAGACACTCTCTGTTCCCCTGTTTAAATCAGAGACCTCAGTCATTCAGCAATTACACAGAAATAAGAACAATATTTTAAAAATATGTAAAACCTTGGAATCAAAAGGAAATCTAAAACCAAAATGCTTACCATTAAAATCCCCACAAACACTTTCCCCCCAGAGTTAATTCTGCTAAACAGGAAGTAAAATATTTTACCATATAGTCCAGTGAATGGAGTATTAAATGTCTCTAAATAAATAGAGAACCTGAGGCCAAATCTGGGTTTTATCAGGAGGCCTGCACCTAGGCTTCAACATTAGCTTGTCAGCTCTTCTTTGTCTCTGTCAATGAGAAATACCTTGAATGGCCCTTTTTTCAGTCCTCACCTGTGAGAAGAGGGCAATACCTGTGTGTACCTTTTGCAGCCCTAGGCGGCAACAACAGATAGTGTTACAGGAAGAGAGGAACTGCTCCTGGGGATGCAAACCTGAACCACATGATCTACAAAACCAGGTCATTCACTAACCTCCTAGACATTTTATTCAATTTCATTATTTTTTACCCCTGCCTTCCTAACGGGTGAGTATTCAAGACAGCTGAGAATAGCAGCATATAGGAAGTAAGCCCATCCTGGAGGACTTCTCTTTCCCCATCCAGGACTTGGTCTTATGAACCAGGACTGCAGATGGAATACCTGTTGTTGGCATAGGGAGGAAGCAGGGGTGGTAACAGATTCAGGGACTGCTGCCATACTAAGAGAGGAAGGATTTGCAGTTCAGGTTTGAGATCCAGAAGCAATTTCTTTTTCCCCATAATGTCACTCGCTGTTAGTTGCTGGGCCCTGACTGAGATTAGGACTCCCACAGTTTCTAGTCAAATGGAAAATTGAGCTGTACTGACAGGAATTCCGAAAGTTGCCACCCCAACACATAAGTGGGCCCCTAACCTGGGCTTTATCCACAACTCAGCTTCATTTTAGCAATGCCACTGTGGTGTATCTTGCTGCTAGAACTGCAAATCTGAGTGTAGCTATCACGGCAGTGGCAGCTCTTGCACTCTTCTTTTCTGGGCATAGTGGAGTTTCCTTCACTCCAGGTAGTCCTCGTTTAGTGATTGCCTCATTTAGCGACCATTCGCAGTTATGACGGTGAGGAAAAATTAACTTTTCAACCAACCCTACATTTTTATTTATTATTTATTTATTAAACCAATTTATATAGCTGCCTGTCTCACAACAAGTGACTCTGGGCAGTGTACAGCAGAGTTAAAAACAGTCAATAAATACATTAAAAATAAAAAAAACCAAACTAAAACAAAAAATAAAAGGATGTTAAAGGTCATTGATTTACGACCTTCACAGGTCTATAAAGCAAAGGAAAGCTGAAGTAAGATCATAAGTCAGTCATGGTTTCATTTAGCAACCACTTCACTTAATGACCAACTTGCTGGTCCCAATTGTGGTCATTAAACAAGGGTTACCTGTACTACTGATTCTTTAATCTATGCATACCCAGTATAGAATTTTAACCTAAATAATCCAGTAGAACACTGGGCAATTGCCTTGTGTAAAAAGGCACGAGAAAAACCGAACAATGGTTTCATGCTATGCAGAGCAATAACCAATGTGAAGGCAAAATCCAGACACGAACATCTGATAGGACAGCTCCCACAGCTAAGTACTAAAAATAAATAAGCAAATAAATAAATAGCCAATTTCCTCAGACTTGGGAAATAATATTTGTTTTCATTTCATGAGTCAATGCAAAGGGTTCGTTTGTGTATCAGATGATTGCCTCAGCTTCTTGTAATCACTTGGACACCCTTTTTCCTTTGAAAAATGGATTAACCTTTTGCTTAATTAAGAAAACATTAAGTAGCAGCCATGATTAGTTTAAAAACCCCTCTTGATTAGTAACAACAGAGAATTGCCTGTTGTAATCTGTACCCATAAAAATAATTTAGTTGGAATATTATGGGTTTCCTAGTAAATAGAGAACAGCACAATATGTCGTTTTAAATTAAAATAACTTAAGTTTAGATTGGGGCTTAGTGCAGGAAGAGGAAAATGACAGATTGGTCAGCACCATGCAGTGGTGAAGAAGGAATATGCAGTGAAAATATCATTTGGAAGGAAGGAGCAGAATGGGAAAATCTCATCAGCACAGTATTTCTAATTTCTCAGCCCACTTGTCCTGTTCAGACTATGCAGCCAGGCAAGGTCTTAATAAACACACTTTATTAAATAACTATTTACAATAATTAAATCCTTGAATACGAAGACTCAAATCAAGAAGCCCGACTGGCACAACAGGCAGCGAAACAGGACTCTCACTGGACAGGCAGACTGGATGCAGCTGGAATGCAGGGTGCTGGAGACAACAGACCTCGAACTGGAACGGTGAGCTGGAACTGTTCTGGCACTGAATCACTGGAGATCCGGAGATCTGCGTTGGATTGGAAGTGGTAACTGGAAACGTGAAGCAGACTATGACAGCGAACAAGGCTGGGCTTGACTAGAACTATCGGCTGGGTTGAAGACTCGAAGCAGGACTAGGACTCAGAGCAAGGCTAGACTCGGCTGAGAGCCCTGGACTAGGTGGGATTCTCTGGACTGGAGACTTGGAGCAAAGTTTGGAACTTGGAGCAAGGCTGGACTTGGCTGGAAGCCCTGGACTAGGTTGGATTTTCTGGACTGGAGACCTGGAGCAAGGCTGGAAACTGGGAATAAAACTGGACCTGGCTGGAAGCCCCAGACTGGACTGGAACACAGATCTGGAACAAGATAGGTGTGAAGTACCTGAACACAGCTAAGCACGTGAAGCATGGTTGGATGGGAGTGAGGACACATGGTGGCACTGGAATTTCAAGGCACAAGGAAGCTGCTTAGAAGACTGCAGAGTTTCAAGGCTGGAAGCAAGACTGAGACTGCTGGGCTTGCCGAGCAAAGGATCCTCGATGGCAGCAGACACAGGATGCAAGTCCTCTTCAGAGCAAAACAAAGGCACTGGTTCCTCTTCAGCAACAGACACCATCCCTGATGCTGGTAGGGACTCTTCTGCAGACACTGCAGGCTTGTAGGATCGGTTGTCTCCAGCAGCCCACTCTTTGCATGGCTGCCTTTTATTCTGTTCTTTGGTGTGCTTGAAGTCTCCTGTAGCCAATCGGGCTGTTTTCTCCTTCACATGCTTTTCAGCCCATCACTGGCACATGCTGATTGGAGGATTCAAATCCTCCCCTGAATCTTGCCCAATCAGCGCCTTGGACTCTTCCCACTCTGCTGGCTCCTCTTGGAGTTTCGTTTTCCCGGTTTCAGCCTGGAAAATTTCTAACTTGTCCTCTGACTTGAAAAGAGTTTCACTTTCTGAGTCAGAGGCAGGCTTGACTCTGACACCACTTGTTTATCACAGTTCCAAGCACTGTGCCTTCTTGCTTTATTGGTTTCTTTTGCAAACAAGTCCAGGCCCAGCACACAGTACTGCTGGCATTGAACACCTTGCAGAGATCACTACTGATCCTTGATCTGGGCCTTCCTAGAAAAAGATGAAGATATGCCAGTGAGAGCCAGGTACATGAATCACAGCCATATGAATTTTCCAAAATGTCTTGAAGCAATGTTGTTTCAAGACATTGTGGGAAATTGGCCTTTCTCCAAATGTGAGTACATTGCATTGCTGGAGACATTGCTGCTGCTGCAGCTGCTGAGTAAACCTGCTGGTGTGGTGATCTCTTTGGAAAATGACTTTCTACTGGATCCATGACAAGTTGGTTCATAAGAGCTGGCTCTCAACAGTGTTCACTATTAATTTCAGTGAAAACTCTGATATTTCATTGTTCAGCTGATGGAATCTTGCTTGCTTGCTTGTTTGGCTTGCAGGCGATATCCTCTGAAGAGCAGTTAAAAGAACCGGATATGTATAACTAAAGGCTAAAGAAAGACATGATAGCCATCTTCCAGTACTTAAAGGGTTGTAACAGGAAAAGGGGGTAGATTTATTTTCCATAGCTCTTAAAGGTAGGATAAGAACCAACGGGTGGAAGCTTTACAGAGGGAGATCAATGAAATAAGGAAGAATTTCCTAAACCATGAGAGCTATTGAGCAGTGGAACAATCTGCCTCCCGGAGTCATGAGTGCTCCATCACTCCATCAACCAAACATTAGACAATCCTTTATCTGAGTTAGTATATGTTTCATTTTTGTTTTGGTATGTTCTTGCTTTTGTATTTATTTGTCTGACTAATGGCTATAATAAATTGAATTTGAACTGATTCCTGCCCTGGGCAGGGGATTTGACCAGAAGACCTCAAGGTCCCTTCCACCCTATGATTCTATGACCAAGATTCAGAAGGAATTTGATAAGGTGGAATGTTGGGCAAAACCCAGCAAGATTAATTTCTGCACAGATAAATGAAAAGTCCTGTATGAGGGTGGGAAAATCAGAGCCATGAATATAGGATAGGGAGAACTATATTGGACAATAATACTTGTGAAAGGGATCAGAGTACCTTGGTAGATCATAAGCTGAACCTGAGGCATCAGTGTAATGCAGCTCTAAAAAAAGCAAATGCAATTCTAGGCTACATCGATAGTAATATAATGTCAATGTTTTATACTGTAAACCTGCTGTACCTAGAATATTTTCTGTATTACAGCCTTCTGTAATATTTTGTTCTGTACCTAGAATATTATGCCACATGTGGGCACTGCATTTTAGGAAGGATGTTGACGAACTAGAGTGTTTCCAGAGGAGAGCAACCAAGACGATAAGTGGAGTGGAAGAAAAAATGTATGAAGAATGATTGGAGGAGTTGGGTGTGTTTAACTTGGAGAACAGAAGACTGATGTGAGACATAATAACTGAATTCAAATACCTGTCATATAGAAGATGGGGCAGAACTGTTCAGAATTGTTCGAGAAGGCAGGATAAGAAACTATGCATTTGAAATTACAAGGAAGCAGATTTTGGTTGGAGATCAAAAGAAGAAGAAAAAGCCCTAATGGTAAGAACTATTCAACAATGGAACAGGTGTACCTTGCAAGGTGGTAGATTCTGTTTTGCTGGAGATGTTTCAACAGAGGCCATTGGTGAGGCTGTAGTATTAGACTGCAGGCTAGATGATTCCCAAGGGCCCTTCTAACCCTTCCATTCTATGTGTATGAGATGGATAAATGAGTCAGTGTTGGCTTCCCTTAGTTTTTCCCATCTTAAAATCAATTTTGTTCTATTTTTCTGTCAGTGAATGATTTTTTTTAAAAAAAACCATGCATGTAATATATGGTACATTAAAAAAAATGGATTTAGCTCAATGTACATTTTTGCAAACAATTTCCTTTAATATATAAGATGTTGTGTAGGTTAAATATATATACATTGTGTACATATATATATATACACACACACACTATATAAATATAAATATAAATATAAAATGTTTTGAGCCATTGGTTACAACTTTGGCAGTGTCCTTTTATGCTATATGAAGCACTGGGGAATCCAAGTATTTTAAAGAATTAACCAATATAGAAGGTTGGCATCTCCTTCACTCCCAAGCAGCCTGAACTTTTTAGCCGAGAGGCAGAGAAACCAGATATATCCTGTTCAGTTGTAGCTGACCTGTGGCAAGAAGTCTGACCCAGAATTTTAAAAGAACAAATCAATAGCTTTTTTTTAAAAAAAAGATGCAGTTTATCAAGCCTTAGCAGTGTTCTCAGGGAACTCCTGAGAATTTCCAAAAATAAACTAAAAATGCAGTTAACTGTCAGGTTTTCATTAAAGGGAAATCAAACTGAAGAGGAAAACAATTGTGCTAGATTTCCAAAGGAAGGGAATTAAAATGACTTCAATAACGTTGTCCTACGTTAAAAGCTGTTGCAAACACCATAATGCTTTCTAAAAGAAAACATTTTTTCACCATTGAACAAAATGGGGATTATGAGTTGGAACAGAACTTGGATTATTTTTCTGAGCAATGGGGGCAGCAGAAATTAATCAGCAAATTACTTAGTAAGGCTACACTCTATGTAGGTTACTAGAGGGGGTCCTCTGGATAGAGCTGAGACAGGAGCCATTAGAGCAGAGCTGGCTGGGGAATTCTAGAAGTTGAAGTCCACACATCTTCAAGTTGCCAAGGTTGAGAAACGCTGCATTAGAGGTAATGGGGTATTGGGGTATCTCCCATCTGTATTGTTGGGTGACCCAGAAACTATCCTAATTGGATGTGAAAAAAGGGGCCAAGTGGCTCCCAGGGGTGGAGGAACTACTGGCAAGTAAACCTGAGGATTCAGGCATATCTTCCACATATACCAGCTGACAGTACCCTTGAAATCCTAGTCACCTGGGTTGTACTCCTTCAGAACTGGAGCTACCACTTCTGCTGTCCAATGGGAAATGGCTGCAGTTCATACAGTATAAAAAGGAATATAGCTTTCAAAATTTATATAAGACTCTCTTAATTTTACCTTAGTAGCTCTAGGTAGCAAATTCAGGCATGGATTTGTAGATTCATGGGCATACAGTGTGCATGTATGTTGTTTCAAGACCCTTGCCTACAAATCAGGCTTCATTTATTTACTTACTTATTAAACAAGTCAGCATGGCTGCCCATCTAATCAATGAAACTCTGGGCAGTGAACAAAAGATAAAAATACAAGAAACTTCAAAATCAGTTTTAAAGACTTAGTCAAGGCCCCTGTAAAAATCTCCCTGCCCACATAATACAAACTATTTACTTGAAAACACTGGAATAATAACATCACTGTAATTTAGATAAGAACAGTGTGCATGTGTAGAGTTTTTATCCCTTGTTCCCACCCTCTGACAGGCCCACAATTCACAGCATTTTGGGGAGAGCACTTTTTCAGCTCTGTGATGTGAAGCTCCATTTGTTCTCTACCCATGATCCACAGTCAGATGGAGATATTGAGAAGACAAAAACCACCCCGAGTCATTGTTGAGATGGGCGGTGGAAAAATGCAATAAATAAATATAAATAAATAAATGCTACCTTAGAGCAATAGCTTCATTGCTTTACAAATTATCAGTAGAAAAGTCGGCATCATCTTTTAACCTATAACTGAGTTCACTTAAAACTACTTGGCTTATGCCTCTACTCAGTCGCCCTTTCAGGCCACTAGAGTGGCAAATCTTTCCCAGTCCTCCCCGGTTCCTTTCCTGTTACGGACTTCTCTGATTCTAAGGCTGAAAAACAGAAACCAGCAGAAAAAGTCTGCAATTTAGAAAGCAAGAGGTTGTCAACCACCTGTGAGTGATGAGTTAGACTCAGTGCTTGTGGCTACTTATTCAAATAGCAAGGAGTCAGAGCCTGACCTTGCCAGAATGCCAAGTCCTAAATCATGCTGCCTGCTTAAGATGATTGAGCAGCTGAAATTGGCACAACTTCTTGCGAGCAGGGGATGTTAATGCCTCTAATTAAGCAAAGCTAGGAACTCTGGCTATATAAGTATATACTCCAGATTCTATCCCTTTGTTGCAGTGTTTCTCAACCTTGGCAGCTTTAAGTTGTGTGTGGACTTCAACCAGATGCATCTTCCTCTCCTTCTCTCCGGTTGTGGGAGACTGGCTAGCATTGTGCCTATCCTTCCATTTTTCTTTCTCTGTTGATTCGTCCCTCCCCCGCCCCCAGTAACTCTCTCTACCCCTCTTGGCTTCACTTAGTTAAGTGGTTAAGGCTTGGGAGGGTATTACAAATGGAATGGAATTGTTGAAGGAAGCAAGGGGTGGGTACATTATCTGCTGATCAGTCCATGTCTGTGTAGCCCTTCCAATAAATCAAATATTTTGGTCTGCTTCTCCTGCACCAGGAGGGAACAGTGGAAAACCAGATGTACCTTCAGTGGGGCTGAGGCTGCAGATGAAACCCTGTAGGACTCAGGCCTTGACATAATCCAATTGTTGCTTGAGGAGGTGCTGAGTGGAGTTTTATCCTGGAGAAAACAGGAGGCTGTCCTGTATTAGGCTGAGTTACGAACAAGTGGGAGGTAATTAGCATGTTTCTAATAGTTTTATTAACTTGGTCTTACATCATTTAGCAGGTACTGCTAGAACTGAGTGACTGTAAATTAGAGAAAGATCTGCAGAGAGATAATTTGTGATTTGTAGCAGGTGCGTAAATGCAGCCAAGAAAACAAGGTCCATTTCAGTCTGATAGTCTTGAGCTAAAACTATCCATAATGTCCAGTCCAGGGGTCACTGGACGTTTTGCAGGGCAAGGAGTCAGGAGAAATCAGGAGTGAGAAGCCAGAGCAACACACACTCTGGTAGTGGAGCATTGTTTCCAACAAAGCAGTATTTCTCAGCTGTGGCAACTTGTAGATGTGTGGACTTCAAAGAGGCGGAGGGAAGATAAAATAAAGAGAGAAATAGTTTAAGTGCTGAAGCTGGCAAGATGGTTCAGCCCAGAACATTAGGTAAACATGGGAGAAGTGTCTCCACCTCTCAGTACTGAGTACTGAGAAGTACTGAGAAGAAGTACTGAGGAATAGCCTCCTCGTGGTGCACCTCGGGCAACGTGACTTGTCACGGCTAAATAGTCTACACATCTGGCTGCTGGACCTCACAAGGGTTTCCCAGCAAGAAAAAAGCAGCAGGAATACCGAATTGCTATCCCCTACGATTAAAAAAAAAAAAGTACTGAGAAAGGAATGGCCAAAAGTTCATTGACTTGAAAGGACAGAAGGAAAAGGCCTGGGATTTAAACCCTGTGGCTGACACACACATATATGTTCTGCAGTCGACAGAAATTTGTGTGTAGGATTTTTTTTCTTGTTTGCAATAAAGCAACTGATCTATTATGCTACCTTTGTGAAGTTTCTAGTATTAGCTAGTTACAGAGTGCAGGGTGGAATTTCTGGAAAAGAGGTTTATTGACATGCCTGGTATGAAGTCAGACATACTATACATTTGGACATGGGATCATATCCTAGATTGATGGAATATGGCATCCCTTCATCCAAGAAACATAAAGGATAAGATGAAGGAGGGAGGCTGCAAGGACTCCCAGCCACAGCTTGTGGAGCTGCTGGATAGATCTTCCACCTGTGCACAATTGGCTTATGCAAGGCAATCCTAGTTTTCTCTTGGCAGACAGGCTGTGTAAGGATCTGACACAGCTGACTCAGTAAGGTCCTGGCTCATGCATCCATGTAAATGCAGGTTTCAGATTTATTGATGATGTGTACAGATTAAAGCAAAAAGCCATGACTAAAAAGTTCCCATGAAAACTACCTAATTAAAAGTACACAGGCACGTCAGAACCCCCCTTCACATTCCATCCCCGCTTTCCTTCAACAGTTCAGCATTCTAGTTCTGGTCATCTCCACCTGATACAACCTTGGACCCCGCCATAAAACAGAACATAATTCTTTCTCTCTCTCAGCATCTCTCACCCTCCCATCCAGAGCTTGACACGCATTGATTCATTGGCAGAGAGCACAATCAAACAATTTACCAATTCTTTGATTGTGGGTTCTGGCAGGCTGTTTGGTCAACAGGCAGGTTGGCTGAAGTATGGCAAAGAATCCTGTCTTTGCTCTGTTCCAAACTTCTTATGAGACTAAAACCAATGAAATTATTGCCCATATTTTCTCATCAATCTGATCTCAACACGTGAAGCCTCTTTATAATCTACTTTGGCAAAGCTGGTGTACCTGCCTTTTTTCCTAGGACTCTGTGGCTGCTACAGTTAATCCTGCTGCAGCAAGTATATTTATGGCACCAAAACACAGGAGTGAATGAATAAATCAGCCCCTCAACTCCAAACACATTGCAGATGAATAAATGGCCTTCAAGAAATGCCACCTATATCCTTGAAACAGCTGGTTGTATAATTTGTTAATATAAATATGGTAATATGATGGTTTATCATTGATGTTTCTGCCTCTCAGCCCATGCAAATATTTATGTATAATAATAATGATCACAAAAAGACCTTGGGGTTTCTCCATGTCTGGTTGCAGAAAACAAAACAAGAAATATGGTTCAGATTAGCAAAGCCCAGTGCTATTCAACGATTTGATAAATGATATGGACAAGGGAGTTGAGGGAACGCTTACCAAATTTGCAGATGATACAAAGCTAGGAGAAGTGGTTAATATTTGGGAGGAGAGGGAAAAATTAAAAAACACTTAAACAGGCTAGAACAGTGGGCAAGAACAAATAGAATGAAATTTAACAAGGAGAAATGTAAAGTTATTCATCTAGGTACTAAGAAAAATGGAAGAAACTTGTGCAAAATGAGGAAATCTGGCTCAAGAGCAGCACATATGAGAAGGACTTAGGTATACTAGTGGATCACAAGCATGACATGGCCCGACAGTGTAACACAGCTGCAGAGAAGGCCAATGACATCTTGAAGAGCATCAAGATGGGCACAGAGTCCAGACTGTGAGAGTAATTATTTGTCAGAACCCACGATCAAAGAACTGCTTAATTATTATTGAGTCAATTGTGTCAGATCCTTACATTATCACTCTGTACTCTGACTTACTCAGACCTCACTTGGAGAATTGCATTCAGTTCTGAACACCCCAGTTTAAAAAGGATATTGATAAACTGGAGCAAGTCCAGAGAAGGGCTACCAAGATGGTGAAAGAACTGGAAACCAAGCCCTATGAGGAACAGTTAGAAGACCTTGGTATGTTTAGCTAGCATAAGAGAAGGTTGAGTAGGGACATGATAGCTGTATTTAAATACCTAAAGGGCCATCACATTGGGGGCAGTTAGGACTTATTGTTACTTGCTCCAGAGGGTAAGATTAGAACTAATGTGATGAAACCTCAAAGATGTAGATACAGATTAGGAAAAACTTCTTGACAGTAAGAGTTGTTAATCAGTGGAATAGACTATTGCATGGAGTAGTTTCTTCTGTATCACTGGAGGTTTTCAAAGAGAGGTTGGATAGTCATCTAGCAGGGATGGTGTAGTGAATCCTGCAGTGTGCAGGGGGTTGGACTTGACCTCTTAGGTACCTTCCAGCTCTGTGATTCTATGAAATCCCTATAGTTAGACATTTATTTAATGTGTGTATGGTCTATCTTAGAGCTTCAAACCAACTTTGTAATAAATTCATACTATGTTAAAATAGCATATAAAAATAATACCTATGAAAAAGCTATCTTTCTTACACTTTGAATCGACTGATTTGAACCTTCAGCTTTCTGTTCATTTTCCCTTGAGAACTGTCTGCTATTCACTCTCACTTTAAGTGAACAACTTTTGAATATCTTCAACTTTCGCTGATTAAGCTCTTAGGGGGCACCATAATCAACTGCGTGAGACATGGAGGAATTCAAACAGATACTTTCTGACCTTCACCAGGATCTTAAACAGATTTCTTCTGACTTCTGTCAAACTTTTATGCAAGACATCCAGGACATTGTGGAAAATATGAGATCTAAAATGTGCCATCAGGTTGAGGATGTGGAGAATGAAATTGAGGAATTTGGGAGTGATAGAAAGGTTTTTATTAAGACTGAGATTGGGATTTTTATCAAGATGCTGGGTGAAGATTGGATAATGGAGTTGGAGAAATCCAAGGGAGAGAGTGGTCTGCAAGATACAGTATAAGCATTGATCTGGTGGAATGCCATGAAAAGAACCTGGAATTTTTGAGGGGGGGCGGTTGGGCTGTTTTATTTTCTTAAGAGGAAAACTCTGTATACATTGTAGGGATATGTAACTGCTCTGGTTTATTCTGAAGTGGGATAAGGGCTGAAGAATGTTCATTTGGTTTGCTTTAAGATTTGACTGATGCTGTTTGCCTTTAAAGATTTGAATTCACTGTTTTGAATATTGAGATTATTATAATTGTGGTATTATTAAGTATAATAGCAGACAATTTATGTGCTTTTTAAATCTGATTCTTATTATAGTAAACAGAAATGTACAGAATAGTGGTAGGAAGGGAATAATTATATATGTTTTATCTTTTGGAGGGGAGAAAGATGTTCAAGAGGTTTATATGAATTTTCTTTTTTCTTCATTTTAATATAAGGGGGAGGAATAACTGTACTTAGTGAGTTTTATTATGTGTTAAAGCGGAAGACCTATAGAAATAATGTGGTGTTTTGGTTTAATATAGAATAAGAAATTGATTATGGAAATTTTATATATCCTTGCTGTTAAAAGTCAGAAGCCACATCTTTCTGTAAATTAAAAAAAAAATTCTCTTGTGTTTCTGCACTTTTTTAGTTTTATTCTTTCTTTGTAGTTCTTTTGTTTTTTTGTAGTTTTTAGTCTTTTCCTGAAATTTAATAAAATTTATTACAAAAAAGAAAGAAAAGAAAAAGTTATCTTTCCTTGAAGCACATTTTCATCCAATGGTTATCTAGAGCTTTTCTGCAAAAATATGGCAGCCTTAGTTTAGCATGTCCCTTTTCTGAAGTAGAATTAGAGGCCACAGAAAATTAAACTGTGTTTTTATTATTAAGTCCATTCTACATTGTTTCTTCAGTTTCTTATTCTCCTGAGATTGTAGATTTGTTTCATATAAGCTAATCCTTTAAGTAACTAAATACTTTACTCTTATATCAGATTATGGTGGCTGGTTAATGCTCTTCTGCTTGGGTAATTTTGCTGATTTTACTTCGTAGCCAAATAAAGTTTGTCATATATTCTCACTGAATTCAGTTCTGCTAACAGAATCCCCTACCAAATTCTCCTTTAGTTGCCTTGTTGCAATTGTCACTACAAGCAAGATTTTCTATAAATCTTCAGTCCCTGGAGAACCCACACTTTGAAGCATAATTTCTGAATAGCCTCTGTTTTTCCTAAGCCCAACAAGTTACAGACTAGGTCAAACTTTTGTTCCAAAGGCATCCCCCCTTATTAATATATGGAGAAAAATTGGCTTAATGAATTGCCCTTCCAGAATTTTGGATCCAGGTTTCATGTTGTCAGGCTCAGCCCAAGAACTTCAGAGAATCAGTTCAGTCAAACTTCAGTTCTTTATTTGCTTACACTATATAGATAGAATCTTGCCAGACTAAAGCTACTCTACCTGACCTAAGGGGAAATACCCTGGGAAATCTCTAGGGCAGGGCTATTCTGAACCTCTTAGCTTTCCCACATTCGCTTCCTAGACTGTGCCTCCTCTTATCTTGTCCTCCTCCTTGCAATGTGCTCCCACCTTCCTGAGAACATACTGAAATCCACCACACATGTGCAATTTGCAGGAACAGAGCCTCTCTACCCATATAATCTCTGCTCCCCCCCCCCGCTCCAGATTTGTCCTCCTCCTTGCAATGTGCTCCCACCTTCCTGAGAACATACTGAAATCCACCACACATGTGCAATTTGCAGGAACAGAGCCTCTCTACCCATATAATCTCTGCTCCCCCCCGCTCCAGACCTATACATGTGAAGTGATCAGGAATGGACATACATAACAAATTTACTCTGCATATACCATCAATAAAACATGCAAGATCATGACAGCTAATTGTCTATTTCCTCTATATTCTCTTCTCTAAACTGGCAAAGCATAAATCTCACTCCATACCTAAGGAGGATCAAGTCTGCAGCCATACAAGATGGGAGATGCTTGAAAACCATATAAAACATATGTCTTACTCTTGTATTCGTACTGAAGTAGCCATAAAATAATGAAGACATTCCAAGGACTGAATGGAAGAATGTCTTAAATCACACTGAAGGTTGAACCCTCCTTAAAAGTTTATGGATTGCATCCAGTAAAGAAAATGGTTTGTATGATCAAACCATATGCATCCAGTGCTTCTTTCTCTTCTCTAGGAAAGACACACTTTATATATTCCAGGCATGTGGGGAGCGACAAGAGCTTTAATTGATTTTGGGCATGTAGCAACAGCTATCATGTTCAGGTTATTCCTACTTGGCATCTGGTGAGCGAGCTGGTAAGCCAGATCCCTGCCAATATAACAGTGGAAAACTCATTGCTGAACCTGCAGAAATACAGATACTGTTTCTATGGTGAGAAAATTCATCTTGAATGAAATGCCCCCCAGTCATGTGCATCTGACTCACTCTGTGACATAATCCTTAGGGAAACTAGAGCACCCTCCTCTAAAATACATATAATTAAGCTCATGTTTTGGAATTTTAAAGTAGAATTTTAGAAATGTCCTTAAGCCTTTATGGGAACACATCAACACAACTCTTCTTGGATCTGTTCCTTAGTTTCTGACTTCCCAAGGTTTTTCAGGTCATTGAAAGCAAAATCAACACTATATATTGTTTGAGCTACATCAAAGATTTCATGTGGACAGGAAAAAAATGAAAAAAGTAGGAAAGAAAGCATCAAAATACAGTACATTTATGTGTATCAAAATCAGTTGTGTCATTAATTCTCTTGACAAAGAGACATTGACGTTAGCGCAGATTGCCAGCCCCTATGGAGCGATGGCTTTCTAAAGTACAGTAGCAAATCTGGTGTGCTGCGTACTGAATCACTGATGAAGCGCTGCAGCATCTACAGAAGGAGAAGAGAACATTTGTTGTGCATGCTAAACAAGAATTAAAACAGTCCAGATCATCTTTTTCTCTCTTTCTCTGTGCCCATGGATATTAGCCAAGCATCATCAGTTTTTTAGTCTTTTTCATGTTTCACTGCAAATTAGACTCAAAGGGAGGTCATTTTGATCTGCTAATTGGTAACTGTGCATATGATGCAGCATTATTGCTTGGATTTGCTAAAGCTGACAGTAACTTCAGCCCCTCAAGGGAATACCTGTTCAAATAAAGCACTTACATAATAAATTGTAGTAAACACCGATATGCTGAGGAAATGAATATATATGAGAGATGGGCTGAGCTGATGAAATAAACACTCAAGTACAGGTTTAATTGATTCCCAAGAAAGCAAACTGAAGTTATTCTGGCTAAAATATGCTTCCCATTTTCTCCTGTCCCCAAGAATTAAGTATAGTATTACATGCTGTTTTTTTACCATCTTTGTAGAGAACATATATAACATTTTAAGGCACCAGACTTGAAACTGGGAGTTTTAGTCCTGCCTTAGACACAAAGCCAACTGGGTGACCTTAGGCCAGTCACTCTCTTTCAGCCCTAAGAAGAAGGCAAAGGCAAACCACTTCTGAAATCTTGCCAAGAAAACTGCAGGGACTTGGCCAGGCAGTTTCCAGAAGTCAACACTGACTCAACCCCCCCTCCCCAGCCCACATCAAGACTTTCAAAGATTACTATGAACACACATACATGCATGCTTATCACTACAGGCTGGGCATGTTTAGGTAGTCAATGCATAGATGCATTCTCTGTAAGAAAGCAGGCAATTAGGAAATCAGATAAGCAGATAGAACTGGCTACTAGTACGGTTCATAACAGTAGTAAGCCTGGAAATACAATTCTCTTATTTTTATTATCCTGTTACCTGCTGTGGGAGCCTTTGGGGCACAAGAGTGGGGCCTAAATTCCTTAAATATATCAGTTATTGCTGCACAGATAACAGCCTGGTGGTGTGGGCCAGGCTCACAGCAGCTAATAGGACAAGATGGGGAGATTTTAAGCAAATGGATTGTTCTTTCAGCGGAGGTCACTGCTAATGCATCAGCAGCATCAGAAGAATTGAAGCACAAGTCTTGATTAATCACAGTTTCCATCATACTGACTTCTGAGTTTGAGCTAAATACAAAATGGGCCTTTTTAAAATAGCTCTGAGATTTATTAACCTTGCTTTTTCCTTACAGGTATCCAGGATACATAGCCAGAACACAACTACCAAAATGAAAATGAAGAAGCAAATGAAAGGCAGTGCTATTAAGGCTAAATATTCTTTTGAGACCATTCCTTCTCTTTTCGGTCAAGAGGTACTTCTTTTTTAAGGCATTTGAATGTGGTCTGTTGGTTGAGTCATGACAACTGGATTTCTTTCTTTTGGTTGAAATGTTTCACTGCTTGTCCAAGCAGCTTCTTCAGTCTGGGCAAAGGTTGGTAAGGGGACTGGATTGCATATACTACATTGCTCAGAACAGGAGTGTTCTGAGCTCTGCATTGGAGAAACCAAACAGCCTTTACACAAGAGGATGGCCCAACACAGGAGGAGCAACACCACAGGACCAGAATCAGCAGTTTTCCTTCATCTAAAAGAAAAAGGACACTCATTTGAGGACAGTAATGTTCACATTTTGGACAGAGAAGATAGGTGGTTTGAGACAGGGGTTAAGGAATTCATTCATGCCAAAGTGGAAAATCCTTCCCTCACTAGAGGCGGAGGCTCAGACACAACTTGTCCCCCATTCTTCATGCTGCTCTTCCATTAGTCCCCAGGAAGATTAAGACCACTTCACAAGTTCACCAGGAAGGCCACACTTAACGATCCACTTGGGGATGAGTGAGGGATTTAGGAGTAAGACATCCCAAAGACAATCCACACCTCCACTGCACAATTAACAAGCCAGTCAGGTGAAAGGGACAATGCAGCCACCCCGGAAGACATATATGGGGTCCCCTTACCAACCTTTGCCCAGACTGAAGAAGCTGCTTGGACAAGCAGCAAAACGTTTCAACCAAAAGAAAGAAATCCAGTTGCCATGACTCAACCTACAGACAATTCCACCTGGATGACTGAGAATCTTCATCGACATGTTGAATGTGGTCAGCTCCATGAGTAAGCGCTGCAGGAACTGTCACTTTACACCTGCTTAAACATACCTGTACAAAACCAGCGTTTAAAATCCTGGATGCTTTTACATTTCCTTTGTAACTTTGTTTTGGCAGAAACTTGGAATGTGATAGCATAAAAGGTGCTTCACTGATTAGCATTACATGGCTAGATATAACAATTAGATAATGGCTGCCAACCATTGGGAAGGTTGTGAAAAGGGATACCCAATAGTAGGAGCTTATGTTAATCCTGCACAGGAACAGGAAGGACCTGCACCTTAACTGCGTTATCTTGTAAGCTTGTAACCAGTTCTACTGGTATTTCATCAACTCCTGCATCTTTTTTGTTAGCAATATTTCTGAGCCCATTTTACTTCACTTTCTGAACTGTCGGACTCTAGTTTGGTGATCCAATCTAATATATATCAGTTTGGGTTTTCTTTTCTGTAACTGTTCTATGTATTCATGCAATGTCTTCTTTTTACTGTTCTTCATTAGACCTTTGCATTCTTTTATCATGCCCATCTTTGCATAAAAGCTTCCGTTCATTTCTCTAATTCTCTTAAATAAATCTGTACTGTAGTCCTTTTAGTTCAGTCATTGTCCCCAGTTTCTTTGCTTATATCTCCTTGTCTCTTCTTGCTCTTCTTTAGAATTTGACAATGTTGGGAATTTTCTTCTGTCACTGTTGCCTTTTTGCATTTTGCCATTTCACAGTAATGTTCAATATCAACCTTTTTCCTATTTAATAGTGAGGTGAGATTAGCCCCATCACTCCTAGCCTTCCGGAGGAAGTTGAAGACCTGGCTCTGCCACCGGGCTTGGGGCAGGGAGGAGAATCGACATACTTGGGGTTGGCTAGTGCCTTGAAGTGCCCCTCCTACATAATGACTGAAGGAGATCACAGCCATCTGGATTTTATGAGCTGGGGTAGTTAAGAAATGGTTTTAGTGGGATTTTATTAGAATTTTATTGTATATTTATTAGAATTTTATTGTATATTTATTCTTCTGTATTGTAAACCCCCCAGAGTCCCTCCGGTTGGAGGAGATGGGCGGTGACAAATTTGATAAATAAATAAATAATGTTCAATTTCAACCTTTTTCCTATTTAATAGCGTCATGAATTTCAGTCAAGAGTTCCTCAGGCACTTTGTTTATCAAATATACTTCACTGAATTTGTTTTGTACCTTTACTGTATACTCATGGAATATGCTGAGGTAGTATCTTGTTGCTTTGATGATTTTGCTTTCTTTAAGGTGGATTTTTTCAAGAAGTAGTTCATGAGCTGAGCTGCAGTCAGCACCAGGTTTTGTTTTTGTTGACTGAATAGACCTCCTCCATCTCTATGGGAACACCTTAGCACTCTTTTGTTATTAATGATGATTACTCCATTTTTTGCTATGATTTTCTTGTCTGCAGTAAAAATTCTAGTGCTCCTCTAATTTGAAGTGAGCCAGTACAATCCATTTCAGCTCAGATTCCCAGAATGTTAGTCTTAATAGTTCTGATCTAACAACTTCAAGTTTACTTTGGTTCATGGATCTGACACTCTATGAACCAATAATATACAGTATGTGTCTTGTTTCGTTGTTGTTTATTTGTTCAGTCGCTTCTGACTCTTCATGACTTCATGGACCAGTCCACGCCAGAGCTTCCTGTTGGTCATCACCACCTCCAGCTCCCCCAGGGACGAGTCCATCACCTCTAGAATATCATCCATCCATCTTGCCCTTGGTTGGCCCCTCTTCCTTTTGCCTTCCACTCTCCCTAGCATCAGCATCTCCTCCAGGGTGTCCTGTCTTCTCATTATGTGGCCAAAGTATTTCAGTTTTGCCTTTAATATCATTCCCTCAGGTGAGCAGTCTGGCTTGATTTCCTGGAGAATGGACTGTTTGATCTTCTTGAGTCCAAGGCACTCTCAGAATTTTCCTCCAACACCACAGTTCAAAAGCATCTATCTTCCTTCTCTCAGCCTTCCTTATGGTCCAGCTCTCGCAGCCATATGTTACTATGGGGAACACCATTGCTTTAACTATGTGGACCTTTGTTGTCAGTGTGATGTCTCTGCTCTTAACTATTTTATCGAGATTTGTCATTGCTTTTCTCCCAAGGATTAAACGTCTTCTGATTTCCTGACTGCAGTCAGCATCTGCAGTAATCTTTGCACCTAGAAATACAAAGTCTTTCACTGCTGCTATATTTTCTCCCTCTATTTGCCAGTTATCAATCAGGCTGGTTGCCATAATCTTGGTTTTTTTGAGGTTTAGCTGCAAGCCAGCTTTTGCACTTTCTTCTTTCACCTTCATCATAAGGCTCCTCAGTTCCTCTTCGCTTTCAGCCATCAAAGTGGTATCATCTGCATATCTGAGATTGTTAATGTTTCTTCCAGCAATTTTAACTCCAGCCTTGGATTCCTCAAGGCCAGCTTGTCGCATGATGTGTTCTGCGTACAAGTTGAATAGGTAGGGTGAGAGTATACAGCCCTGCCGTACTCCTTTCCCAATCTTAAACCAGTCCGTTGTTCCGTGGTCTGTTCTTACTGTTGCTACTTGGTCGTTATACAGATTCTTCAGGAGGCATACAAGATGACTTGGTATCCCCATACCACTAAGAACTTGCCACAATTTGTTATGGTCCACACAGTCAAAGGCTTTAGAATAGTCAATAAAACAGTAATAGATGTTTTTCTGAAACTCCCTGGCTTTTTCCATGATCCAGCGGATATTGGCAATTTGGTTCCTAGTTCGTCTGCCTTTTCTAAACCCAGCTTGTACATCTGGCAATTCTCGCTCCATGAATTGCTGAAGTCTATCTTGCAGGATCATGAGCGTTAGCTTACTGGCATGTGAAATGGGGATGGGGATATAAGTTGATTTTTTCCAGTCTGATGGCCTTTCTTGTGTTTTCCAAATTTGCTGGCATATAGCATGCATTACCTTGACAGCATCATCTTGCAAGATTTTGAACAGTTCACCTGGGATGCCATCGTCTCCTGCTGCCTTGTTTTTAGCAATGTTTCTTAAGGCCCATTCAACCTCACTCTTCAGGATGTCTGGCTCTAGCTCACTAACCACACCGTCAAAGCTATCCCCGATATTGTTATCCTTCCTATACAGGTCTTCCGTATATTCTTGCCACCTTTTCTTGATCTCTTCTTCTTCTGTTAGGTCCTTGCCATCTTTGTTTTTGATCATACCCATTTTTGCCTGGAATTTACCTCCAAAGTTTCTAATTTTCTGGAAGAGGTCTCTTGTCCTTCCTATTCTATTGTCTTCTTCCACTTCTGTGCATTGCTTGTTTAAAAATAATTCCTTATCTCTTCTAGCTAACCTCTGGAATTTTGCATTTAATTGGGCATATCTCCCCCTATCACTGTTGCCTTTTGCTTTCCTTCTTTCTTGGGCTACTTCTAGTGTCTCAGCAGACAGCCATTTTGCCTCCTTGGTTTTCTCTTTCTTTGGGATGTATTTTGTTGCCGCCTCCTGAACAATGTTGCAAACTTCTGTCCAGAGTTCTTCCAGGACCCTATCTACTAAGTCCAGTCCCTTAAATCTATTCTTCACCTCCACTGCATATTCCTTAGGAATATTAGTGAGCTCATATCTAGCTGATCTGTGGGTCTTCCCTAATCTCTTTAGTCTGATCCTAAATTGTGCAATGAGAAGTTCGTGATCTGAACTACAGTCAGCTCCAGGTCTTGTTTTTACCGACTGTATAGATGTCCGCCACCTTTGGCTGCAAAGGATGTAATCAATCTGATTTCGGTGTTGTCCATCTGGTGAAGTCCATGTATAAAGCCGTCTCTTAGGTTGTTGGAAGAGAGTGTTTGTTATGCAGAGTGAGTTGTCTTGGCAAAATTCTATCAGCCTATGTCCTGCTTCATTCTGTTTTTCCAGGCCATGCTTACCTGTAATTCCAGGTGTCATTTGACTGCCCACCTTAGCATTCCAGTCTCCTGTGATGAAAATAACATCTCTTTTAGGCGTGTTGTCCAGTAGGTGCTGCAGATCCTGATAGAACTGCTCTACTTCGGCTTCTTCAGCATCTGTGGTTGGGGCGTATATTTGGATCACTGTGATGTTAGATAGCTTGCCCTGAATTTGAATTGAGATCATTCTATCGTTTTTCTGGATTGTATCCAAGCACTGCTTTAGCCACTTGACTATTAATTATTAAGGCTACTCCATTTCTTCTGTGGTCCTCTTGTCCACAGTAGTAGATCTGGTGGTCATTTGATGTGAAGTGGCCCATTCCAGTCCATTTCAGTTCACTGGCGCCCAGAATGTCTATCTTTAATCTTGACATCTCACCAATAACCACATCCAATTTGCCCTGGCTCATAGATCTTACATTCCAGGTTCCAATGGTGTGTTGATCCTTAGAACATCGGATTCGCTGTTCACCACCAGCACCGTCGGCCGCTAGCCATCCTTTTGGCTTTGAGCTAGCTGCGTCATTACGTCTGGGGCTAGTTGAACTCATCCTCTGTTCCTCCCCAGTAGCATTTTGACCATCTTCCGACCTGGGGGTCTCATCTTCCGATGGTATACTGACATATCTCTGGTTGTACTGATCCATTTAGTTTTCACGGCAAGAATACTGGGGTGGGTTGCCATTACCTTCCCCAGGGATCGCATTTAGTCTGACCTCTCTGTCATGACCTTCCCGTCTTGGGTGGCCCTTCACGGTTTAGCTCATGGCATCATTGAGGTGCTCAAGCTCCAACACCATGACAAGGTAACGATCCTTTGCTGAAGAGTATGTGTCTATGCAGCATCAAATTTTCCTTTTGTCTCAGGTCACATCAGCACCTGGATGTTTCTTTAATCCAGTCGTATCACAAACTCCAGTGGTCTTCATAGTTGTCCTCTGCTCTTCCACAGTAGCCTGTTGGATACATTCCAATCTGTAGGCTCATTTTCCAGTATCATGTAGTCACTGTCCTATCCTGAATATCTATTGGCAGAATACCAAAGTAAGCTGCCATTTCCTTCTGTTGAGTCTAATCCCTTGCCCATTATGGATGATTCTTTTGGAAGTGTGCACTTCCAATAATATAGCTCATAGCATTATTGGGATGTACCATTATTGGGATTCATAAATCCCTTCACCACTACAAATCATGATTTATGAAGCAGAGCTCAAGTTCCATTAACCTTCAAATCAAGCTCAGAGAAATTAGAAATCTACTGATATGCCTTAAGAATCACAAAGTATTCTATCAAATCAAACATGCTGGGAGAGAAAAAAAATGTAAATTTGTTTTTACATATGAACATTTTACAATGAATTCATTGCAACATTTTATATTCAGGTGGCAAATACAGTGGCATTGTAAGTTATGAAAGTTGAGTGGTAAACTATGGTATTCTATTTGGGATCAACTAGATATCAATCAAGCATTTTTTTTCTTTTTATTATGTTAGGGTTTCATCACATTGATGTTTGTATAATATGTTTGAAAATTATTAACATTCTATTATTTAGATAGTTTAGAATATTGACAATAGAAAAGAGAAATAATTTTTTTTTATCAACATTAATTACAATTTAGAGCATAAAATTATTTGGCTTTTTCATTCAAAGTTGAGTACAACATTGAGAAAGAACCACTACAACTCACATCAGAATAATTGTTATATACTGAACGTTTTAAGCTCATTTATTTATTTATTAGTCAAGTTTAATTACCGCCCATCTCCCCCAAAAGAGGGACTCTGGGCGGTTTACAATAAAATCAAACTATGATCATAAAAGTTAAAATCTCATAAAACCAGACACATTACAATTATTATAAAATGCAATAAATAAATATAAAATCCAAGAGGGTATAAAATTCCAAGCTGGTGGGAGGGACTCTAGGGTGCAAGCCACCCCCAAGAATGGTTACCCACTTTCCCGCCACAGGCGAGATGGCAGAACCAAGTCTTCAGGGCCTTCCAGAAGGTCAGGAGTGAAGGGGCCTGCCTCACCTCCAGGGGCAAGATGTTCCAAAGGGCGGGGGCCACTGCAGAGAATGCCCGTTTCCTGGACCCCGCCAGATGAAATTCTCTTACGGACGGGGTCCATAACATGCCCTCTCTGGATGATCGGGTGGGGCAGGCCGATGTAATGGGGATGAGACGGTCCCTCAGGTAGCCTGGCCCCATGCCATGTAGGGCTTTAAAGATGATAACCAACACCTTGATTACTTATTAAAGTCTCCCTTGCTGAAATGGTATGTTGAAATGACCTTGGGAGACAGGGGGAAGAGTCACAGCCAGGGGAACAGTCGGATAAGAAACAGCTTAGCCCGCAGAAGGATTGTAGGCATGGGAAACGTCTCAGAAGAGACCCTCCCTAGTTTATTGGGCTGTAAAGGCAATGAGGGAGAAATGTACTTTCAGACTTCCAAGATTCTGTTAATGTAACCTTACAATAAAGTAGAATTAGTTCATCTGGGCATACTTCCTGTCTGGACTATCTTGCAAGGCTGACATCAATCTTGCAAGTCTGAAAGTACATTTCTCCCCATCGCCTTTACAGTCTAAGAAACTAGGGAGGGTCCCTTCTGAGACATTTGTGCCCACATTCCTTCTGCCGGTTAAGCTGCCTCTTATCGGACTGTTACCCTGGCTGTGGCACTTCTCTGTATCTCCCAAGGTCATTCCCACATACCATTACACTTGTATTGTTACTTAGTATATATAACCAAGCATCATTATTACATATAACAAGATATATTTATATACCCACACATACATACACAAAAAATATGTGTGTCTATGTGTGTATATAATCTTTTTTGAAATTATCTGAACATATTAACTCAAATTAGCTATCTGTTTGTTATATCCAAAAGCCTTAATATTTAGAAGAATCACATTGAATTTTAGAAGAAGATATTCTTCACAGCTAGGTCAGCCCTAGTAATTACAATGTGTTGACCTAGATTCTTTCTGCTGATGCAACTGAGAACAGTATTCTTTTTACTTCTTCAACAAAAACTGTTGTGTAGCACTGGTGAACATTGTTATACAGCTACTATATTGCTTTTAAGCAAAAGGTCATTGTACAATGATGGCTCAATAGATGATATATCTCATCTAGCCCCTTTGATAGAAGTTGTATCTCTAAAGAGACATTTTATTTATTTTTTAACATATAATTAAAATTATTCACTAAGAGGAGAAAGCAAACAAAATCTCACGTGGTTTCAGTCCATAATGCAGCAGGTCAGATCATTTTAGGGATTTTCAGAACCTAATGCCAAACATTGCTTTAAGAGCTGTCATTGGTAAGTGTTAAAAGATAGTAACTCAGAGGCCCTGTAAAATATTCAGCTGGCTTTGAAACTAGCTTAAAAATACAAGGCTAAAAATGACAAGCTTGAAAGGGGGAGATTTGGTTTTTTCTTAATTTGGTCCTGTTCTTGAACCCAGGGTCCTTGGCATTTGTGTTTCATTTTTATTTCTAGTAGATTTTTTTTTAAAAATGTGTTTATTAAAAAAAAGAAAAGGGAAACATCAAATTTCCAAAAGTTCTTGTTCAGCAATTCTCAAGCTTTCAAGCTTTTCTGAAATACTAAAATCATTAAGAAACTTCACTAGTGATAGGGAAGTGCTATCATTTTTCAAAAACCTGAAAACTATTTCCATCGTATTTCACATCAGCTATGCTTCTTCCTTCAGACTTTCAAAATGTATGATCTAAATCACTACCTACTCGGGAAAGTATTTGTCCTAACTGAGGACATGCCTTCATACCTGATATATCATAGTCTGGTAATTTGCACACTCATCCATGCTCTTCCCTTTCTCTTTCTCTCCTTAAAAAAAAAGAAAAAATAGAAGTAACTTGGATGACCTGGCTAGGAATTAAATATTGTAATTCTGGAATGGTCATTATAGTTGATGGTCACCAAACAAGCCTGAGATTGATGCAGAATTTCTATACCCCCCTCCCCCCAGTTTCAAATCTAGCACAGTGAAACCAAAGAAAGAAAGATAAAAGGAATATTGCAAATTACAATATGACTCTTACACCGGAATGCTTTTGAAAAACTATTGAAATGACCTCCCTGTAAAGATTCTAACCTTTTTGATAATATCAGCATGTACAATAAACAACACTGTTGATTGCCACTGCATCCTTTCACACCATCCCATTCACACAGTGAAGGAAGGACAGCTGTCTAGTTTCTAGTTACCTGTCTCCACTCCAGGGTCACAGCACTGAGCTACCTGCCTCTTAATACCTAAGCTAACAGAATGTATGATCTATTTCTAAGGCATAAAAATGAACTTACAAATTAAATCTCCACAGTAGCAGCATTGGGGAGGGGGCATGAAAGACTGAAAAAAGTCAGTGAATAGTGGAGAAGCTCAATGCTTGCAGAACATCTATATAATTTTTCCCCCCAAATCCATTACAAAGCACGCACAGTCCTAGTAAGCAGCTACATTATGTATTATTAATAGCATGATTTTCTGATTTGTTTTACCCTTCTCTTTACATTTGCACCCTAGGAAATCTCTTATTAGAGCTATTCCTCATCTAAGAACCTGAGCTGCTCTCTGTGCTAGTTCTGGACTAACTCTTTCGGTTTCCAACTGCTCCTTCTCCAACCTTCCATGCTCTGAGGAACTCCTCGTCCTGCTTTCCGTAATTTTCTCAACCCCATCAAAATCCAGTTTACTACAACATTATTCATAAAAATACAACACTATTATTCAGAATTTCACAAGCCAAGTTTTACGACAGGCTTTTCTGCCATTCCCTCAGCTGAACAGGAGAAAGAAAATCAGGCTGATGTCACAAGTAGGAAAGCCATGCTGACATTTGTCCTAGTTGTGATGTTTCAGTTCTAAAATCACTCAGTGATGAGATATCATCTGTCTTTCCCACTTTGCTTCTTAAGATAGGGATAACAAGGGCTGAAACAAAGGCTTGAGATTCTTCCATTTTTTCTTGAGGCAACCCCATTCTAATGCTTGACTTCACTGTATGGATTTCGTCTACAGAGCTAGGCAGCAACCATCTGATTTCTAAGCAAGACTGAGGAAATGGTTCCATATATTTTCCTTCCAATAGCTAAGTGGTGTCCAGATAGATAATCCATATCCTAAATCAGAGGTTACAAGGAAGGATTGTATCTGTTATAATGTTCCCTTTCCTTAAAAGTTCTACATTACAGGTGAAGAGTCTAAAATCAATAAAAGCACTGTTGCAAAATAATGAAACACAGTTGAGAACAGTGTAGAAAACACTCAAAAGACACAGGTGGAGATATAAATACTAATAAAAAGAGTGCCAGTTAAAACAAGGACACTAATTTTAAAGTTGAATGCTGGATAATTATCATCCTTTTCTAACAATGGTCTACATTTACTCCTATATTTAATTTTCATTAGGTATCTGTCTAGTAACTGTAATAAGCATGTGAAATTCATTTGTTTCTTCCATTACTTCATCATGTCCATCTCACCATTTTATTTCACCCCTTAAATAAGAGTTATTGGTTAATAATTGATATGCCATTCTGCTTGATGATCTTATACATCAGTTATCACTCTGTCTTCCAGTTTTTTGTCTCTGCATATTAGGTCTTCTCTTAGACACTTGTGGTTTGGCCTTCTCTACTTGATTTTCTATTTCTGCAAGTTTTTAAAACATATGTTGCAGTAACTTATTTCAGTCTCATTTATTCTCTTTACTGTATGGCTTCACAATCTACATGTTTTCAATCTAGTTGTATTAAAAGCCATTCACTCAGATCCAGAAAAGGAGGTCTGTGGGTCAAAACAATTGTTGTTGTTGAAAATGCATACTTAGACACATAGGTAAAGGTAAAGGTTTCCCTTGACGTAAAGTCCAGTCATGTCCGACTCTAGGGGGCGGTGCTCATCTCCGTTTCTAAGCCTTGGAGCTGGCGTTGTCATAGACACTTATGGGTCATGTGGCCAGCATGACGACTCGGAACGCCGTTATGCTGGCCACATGACCCATAAGTGTCTATGACAACGCCAGCTCCAAGGCTTAGAAACGGAGATGAGCACCGCCCCCTAGAGTCGGACACGACTGGACTTTACGCCGAAGCGGTACCTATTGATCTACTCACATTTGCATGTTTTCGAACTGCTAGGTGAGCAGGAGCTGGGATTAACAACGGGAGCTCACCCCGCCGCGCGGTTTCGAACCGCCGACCTTCCGATCGACAGCTCAGCGGTTTAACCCGCAGCGCCACCGCGTCCTTAACACCGCATACTTAGACACATATTCACTCTAATACTTTCTTGGGCACCATAGGGTTCAGTGGCTAGATACCTTTTTTGGTATAGGGAGGTAAGAAAGGGCATCTACACCAAGGTTCCCTAATCTGTTGCCCTCCAAATTTCTAGGGTATCCAGTAGGGCTGTGCAGCACTTCAGATTGAAGGCAAAAAGGTATTTTGGGTGTGAACATAGCATCCCTCTGCAACTCCTTAAAGCAGTGCAATCCTAGGAAAAGCAAAGTGGATTTGTTGCATCTCTATGGCCTCCTGTGTAGATGTTTTCAGCACATCTAACAAGTGAAAGTGGCTTCCATGGAGCATGTGCAGAGATGCCTCTTCTAGATATTGAAAGTTGCAGAAGAGACAGTAAGGGATTCAAAATGTCTTGTGGAGGCAAATTAGTCACTGAGGTGAATCAAAGCTATCTTGCACAGGTCTACAGCCAGGCCTAATGTAAAACTGCATTAATGGGCAAGGAACTGATTCAAGCACATTGTCTTGCTTTAAATGTCAACTCTTGTTTGCATAAGGAGGATCTTTTGAGTTCATTGAGGCATGCTGTGATGTGCAGGGGTTCTTGGTGTTCATGTAGATTGCACATGTTCCTCGATAGGAGAACAGGCCTCCAGCTATTGGCAAGTACACAAAAGCTGAGAGTGCCTTTCAGGATGTTAACTATACAGATTGAATTCTTTGTTTCAGTCAGCTTAATTACTGCTTCCGGGCGCCAAAGAGAACATGTCTAGCAAAGAGCCAAAAAAAAAAAGGGGTCCTTGGTTCACCCCCTGAAAGGACCATCTTGGTAAAGCTCACTGCATCACAGAGGGAAAAGCAGAGGCTATATATAGGCTGGCCTAGGGCAGGCACAGAAGCCACACACAGTGATGCTAATCAGAAGCCAAATAAAGATGCTGTCAGAGTGAATCAGCTGGTGAGTCAGCAAAGCCTCTAGAAAGGGAACAGCAGGCACAGCTGTTGCTAGGATACTGGGCTTGCAGTCAAAAAAAGGAGTGCAATTTGGTTTTCCCTAATTGGTAAGCCCCGTCCCCCTTCCCCCACCGTTTACTTTAATCTAAAATAAAAATTGGGCTTAACTGCAATATGACGTTCATTTGCATTTTAACAGATTTTTTTTAAAAAAATGTCACCAAAGAGCCCCTGCCCCTCAAAAATCCCTACGAATAAGGCAGACTCATACACGTGGGAAGCATGGGAGCCAAAGTACAATCTCATTCTTTATAGATAGCCTTTAATTTCAGGTAATTCTTTCCACATTTGTTGTCTTAATGTGATGTGTATGTTTTAGCATTCAGTACCTAGGAGCCTTGCTTTTCCTTTATTATGTCTTAAATTTTGCATCATACTCTGTAGTCTGTTTGTATCACCTATACACAGTTACATGCCCAAGAGCATCTCCATGTTCATCTCACTGAACAGCGTCCCTCCCCTTGTTGGTCACTGTAGTGAGATATGACTGAAGAGTGTTAAGGTGAAAACTGCCATAAGGCGAACCCTTGTATGTTCAAGATTGCGCTGGATTCATGAAATGTGTGTTCCTTCGGAGCACAGTCCTGCATATCTACTCAGAAATGTTCCACTGAATTTAGTGAGATGTATGTAAGGTTGTGAATAGCAACGATGAGAAGCTATAAATGTGTTGAGCCTACAACTTCCAGCACCACCAGGTGGCATGGCCAGTAGTGAGGAATGCTGGCAATTCTACATTTAGTTCCATACCCCTATTGTACAGGAATGCTGCACAATGCTAGGCATTTTTTTTTTAATTCGTTCAGTCATGTCCGATTCTCGGAGACTGCCTGGACAAGTCCCTGCAGTTTTCTTGGCAAGGTTTTTCAGAAATGGTTTGCCCTTGCCTCCTTCCTAGGGCTGAGAGAAGGACTGGTCTAAAGTCACCCTGCTGGCTTTGTGCCCAAGGAGGGACTAGAACTCACGGTCTCCCACTTTCTAGCCTGATGCCTTAACCACTACACCAGACTGGCTCTAGTCATATTTATTCAGACATAAATAGACTTTCTTTATTGGGACTTTTTTGCTAATAATGGGGAGTGGGGTAAGCAACCTGGTGCCATCTGGACATTTTGGACAACCATCCCCAACACAACATCCCCAATTTGGTGACTTACAACACTGTTTTAATTATGCTTGCTTTATGTATATTTTTATACTATGGTACACCCCCTTGATATATCATACGCCACAGGGTTATAGAGATAATAAAATAAAAATAAGCACCTACTGGTACAGCTGATGATGAAATATTGTAGGAATATAATTTTAAAAATTTGGAGGATATCTGGTTGCCTACTCCTGCCTCAATATGTTTAGCATTGTGTCTGTAATATAATTAATGTAAATATTTTGTATGCTTGGTTTCTTAGGTCAAATGTGAATCAGTTAATAAATCCACCAGTTGAAGTATTAATTTTAATAGTTAATTGGTTTCTAGCCATGGAAAAGAAAATTGAACTGATGTAAAATTACAGATACGCAGTACTGCCTCCGTAGACATAGACAAATGGTACAGCCTGTATAAAAATATATTCATAAATTAGTAATGAACATGAAAATTTGGGGGCTATTTTTATTGTATTGTTTTTCCTGCTGTTCAACAGATGCTAGCATAACACTTCCTTCTCATAAAAGATACACATCTCTGTTGGTTCTATACCAGCTTATGCAACCTACAATTTCCTACTCTTACCTAGAGTACCATATGTGCTGAAAATTCTCTTCAGAAACATATGGAAACGGGGAAATTGTCTATATTGGAGAAATGTATTCTCACCTTTCAAAGTTAGGTTAGGAATAAATACCTTTTAAAGACTAGTCACCCCACATGAATTCCTTGAGAGGCAGATACTCCGAAATCTATTGTTAGAGAAATTTGAGATTTATTTCTTTTTTCTTTTTCTTTTTTCTTTCCTTTTCCCCAGGACTCATCTTCACATGAATCTTTTAAACAAATAATCTTTATGTACTTTGGAATGATTGTATTCATACAACACTAAATCATAAACTGACCAAACTGAGGGTTCAAACAATACGATATGATAAGGATAAGAGTCCCTCTTGTGGGGGGGGGGGAAGATAGGCGGTGGCAAAAATTTGAGTAAATACTACTACTAATAATGATAACACATGCACACACACCACAAACAAACCAAGTTTATAATTAACCAAGCTTTCTAAATGCAACCTTTAGATTTGTAATTAACCTGGTTAAGCATGTGATATGAACATAGCTGATATGTAAATTCTATCCACTGGCCTTCATAAAGAAAGGATATACCACATGAGGTTAACATTCTTTTACAGTTACATAGGAAAGACAATCAGCACCCCCCCCCCAACCCACCTACATAAGATGTCATTTGAGCAATTTGTCTACATGATTTTTTTTAAAAAAAATAATGGAACCATTGACAGGCTGCTTGGGAAATGCTGGTTACCATGGAACACAGTTAATCAAACAGCATCTTGCAGTGATAAAATTACCTGATCTTTCAATCTTCCATAATGATGAAGATTTCATAATGCTCTGAGAAATGTACAGTTTCAATAATGGTTTGGGGGAAAAAATACTAGCCGTTGTTATCAGCCATTATTAGTTACTGTACATGGTTAATATTCCCAGTTGTACTACTTCTCAGAGGCTACCAGTTGACATAGTGATAGAAATCCAAAGATTAAATCAGTTAAAATTAATCCTTTCTGACAAGTTGATGCTATCTCAGACTGTGCATTTATTGTGGATGTAAAAACTCAGGACAGTTAGCATTCACTGAAAACCAAATCACAAGGACCAAATCATAAAAGAGACCTAGAGACAATCTGCATCCTGACAGTTCATAACAAATACTTTCCCAAACAATCAGTGAAGCAATATAAATGTATAAACATCTAAATAATTTAAACTGGGAGAAAGATTAGCAATTGCCTTTGGTCATTCCACTCCATTGAATAAAGGATGTGACATCGGTTGCCAAGTTTCATTTCAGAACTGCTCTGAAGAAGCTAGCAACACGGCTAGCAAAACATCAGCACAAATTCATTGGATCACACAGCATTGTCCAGAACTGTATATACCTATAAGGAGCAGCTATGAAACCCACACTCTTTGTACAATCAATCTATTCTTGCATAACTTTATATACAGCTACTGTATATCCCTGTTACTCTGTTTCCTGTGGTCAGTTCACTGCATGTAGCTCCTAGTTAGTGGGATATGGACAACAGCATGGCTCTCAAGATAATCTTTACATTAAAGATCCTAACTTGCATGGCACAGCATGTTTGCTGTAAAGCTGGGGTTTGGTTGTGATTGTGACATACTGTTCAAAATGTCCCTAGACTAGCACTGTATTCTTACTATTATCAGAGAATGATGCATGTAGCATGGGTATTATTAAGGCGGATAACCCAACTCTTTCTTTTATCTTACTAATCAGCATTATGCAAAAGCCTGAATGACCAAAGGAGTAATGAGCAGTGGAAATCAATATTCATAGGCCCATGTTCAGACAACGATGGTGTATGAATTTTGATTTATAATAGTAAAATCTAATACAAACTAAACAAAAAAATAAAAAGAAAGGAGAATAGAAAGAAAGAGTAAAAAGTACAAGAAAAGTAAAGAAAAAGAGAGAAGAGAAAAGTAGGAATAAGGAAAGAAAAAGAAATATATAAAGAAGAGACTTCCAACCTTCATCAAAACAAGAATAAACAAATTTAGTGACTCTTCACCTTCTCGAAGGTTACAAACATTTATCTCTTCATCCCATATCTCATCTCTTATCTATAAACAAATCCATAAAACATCATCTGTTCAGTCCTGGTGTCAGCAGAAAGTCCCTAAAGGATGGCCAGAGGTAACAACAAAATATCTTGCTTTAACCTTGATCAAATAAACCAACTTTATATTCCTTTCTTTTACTTCTAACAGTATTAATCTTTAATTAATTCAAATATTGTTGTAGGATTTGATTTCTCTTCATTTCTTCATTGCCCTATCACACAGAGTTCTCCAAGGCTTTAACAAGCCTCTTTTGTAAATCCAGTAGGGAAAAAATTATCCAGGTCACTCTCTTGGTTTGTCATTTGTATTTCCCTTTTAAATTTTAAAACCTCAGCCAGTTTCTTTTATAGATCCAGTGAAACATCCTTTTCTGAGCCATTCTTTTGGCCTGTCAGTTGTAAATCCACTTTCAATGCCATTTGTATCTTGTCAGATAAAATTTATTCTACATCTGAGATTTTTTTCAATTACATCTTTGGGACATAGTCTATCCATAGAAGCAGATATCATTACTGACATTGTTGATATAATGGCTACTATTTTCTGATTCCATTCTTCTACCCACTGGTTCCTTGGTCATTGCTGTGGTCATCAGCTCTGCTTTTCAGTTCACCATACCTCCCACAAAAATCATCCAAACAACTATGATGTATGAAAGTTTGCAGCTTTTAAGTGAACATTGTAAAGAACATGAATTAATGAAATGAAAGAAAAGTAGACATGTTGTGGGTTGTGAAACTAAGAGAAAGGGGAAGGGTGAATGAAGATGGTCTGATCTTGTGGAGTGGAATTGATGTATGCATGCATGGAAATGAAGGTGTAGGTTTAATAATGAATTAAAGTGTTGTGAATGAAGGTAGGAATTAATAAATTGATGGTAGTTGTGTGTTATGCTCCAGTGAATGGTGGTAATAAAAGAACCAGGAATGAGTTTTGGGAAAATTTACAACATTCTGAATGAATGCAATCCAGGGGAAAAAGTTATTCTGTTAAGTGCCATGAATAAATGGGTGGGAATGAGATGAGAGATTAGAGAAAAAATGATTAGACCATTCACAGATGCAAGAATAAATGAACATGGTGATTGCTTATTGAACATCTGTTAGACAAAGATCTGTTGGTTTCAAAGATATAGTTTAAGTGTAAGTCTAATTATGCATATACATGGCAAAGGAAGAAACCAAAAGCAGAACTGATTTTATAGTTTATGTTGAAAGTTTAATACATTTAGTGAAAGCTGCAAGGGCAATAAGAAGTTCTGAATATTTTTCCTAAGTCAAGAATATATTTGGAAAAAAATGGACGTGGAGAGAAATAAAAGAAACTACAGTACTGCACTAAATAAAACTACTGCTACTGCTGCTACTATTAAACTAGAGTGAAAATAGAATAACTGCAGGAAGAGAAAGTACAAGTCCCATATGGAAAAAATATTAGAAAATAGAAATTATCAATCTCTTAGATCAGCTTGATGGCTACTGAATCTCTGGCTATTCTGCTGTTTGTCAACCAGGTTGACCCACTGATCCTCTGCTCAGGTTGATGCTGAGGTCTTGTTTCCTTGCCAGAGAAATATAATGGGAATCCAAACAAATGTATAGTTCATTCAATGTGAACTACTGTATAACCTCCCTGAGTTCAGATGACTTCTCCAATGACTGAGCTCACATCAAATTTATAATTATCCTAATGACTGAAAGAGCTACAAAGTAGGCAAATTCCCTTCTGATTCAGGTCAGCCTGGATTTGGACAGTTGATGAATGTTGTGGCACACCTGAGAACTAACTCTGAGGATGCAGTCAAGCCTGGGACAGCCAACTGTGACGTTTGTTGCCTTTGACAGGACAAGTGTTTGATGTAAGAATATGCTGTTGACTTTCAACTTCTAGATCAGTGTGTAGGCTGGAATGAAACAGGCTTAGAGGGAAAGATAAAATTCCAGATGAGCTAAGTAATCAAGGCATCCTAGACACAATGACTTCATTAATCACTAACCCTCCCCTTCCCCTCCCATGCAGTTGGGGGCCAGCAGAGCTCCAACAGCAAGAGAAAAGTTCTGCTGTCACACACACAAAGCTATGTCTAAGTTGTGGAGAACCTGGACACTTTACATAGGAGTGCTGTTACTTCCAAAGCATCAGCAAGGTATCATAGTTGTGGGGAAGAATGGAATTTTGCCAATTAGTGCTATAAATACTCCAGATCTGGCATGTCAGGAAATATCTGTCTCTGACTCCAGGGGCTTCTAGTGGAGTTCATATATGAAGAACCATCATTGACATTTAATTGTTCTTGTCACCCTGCAAATGTAGTCTGCAAACCCAGAGTGCTACTGGAATACAACTGCTGGCCTTTGTAGTTTTTGCCCCAAGGGGCAACTTTATTCATTCACTCACCACATGGAAATATGCTCTTCCCACTCTACTTGTCTAATCTCCTATTAGGGCTTTGATTACTGATGGACAGCTCTTATAGTTAAGGCCTTGCAAGTACGTCAGAGAACCTCTACAACTCACCAAAAGCCACCGTCTGGAATTTCTGCTACTTTCTTTAGCTTCCCCATTATATTTTCCAGTAATTCTAGGAATGGACTAGCTACAGAATCCACATATTTATTGGGGTCATAATGATACCATCACTGATTCCCAGGATGCAAGACTGATAGTCTGCAGGGTCTTCTTTGAATCCCCTCCCTGTGGATGCTCCTAGGCAAGGTAAAGCTTGACTTTTTGCCCCCCCCCAACAGATACCCTTGAAAGGGAGAGAAATTTGGCCTGGAGGCACAGCTAGGAAAAAAAAAACATTAATATAGAAAAAGGCAACCAAAGGAGATAAAGGGAATATGAGACAGAGATTTGATTATTAATGAGAAAGCAAGAAGTAAAAGGGAGAAAATATGAGATTTTTCTTCCTACAGCATTTTGTCCGGCTGGGATGTCATTACCTATAGCTGACCATAAGGTAGGATAGCTTGGAAGGTGCAGAGGGCTTAGGAATATTGGTTGGCAGCTTGGCCAACAAGGATAGAGAGAGGCTAGCAGTTTCATTGGTGAGAAAATCATGGATTAGCTGGGTTAGGAACTGAGGCTTGAAGGGCCAAGAAGATGAGAAGCAGACTAGACTCAGAGAGAACAGGAAGGAGGAGGTCTAACCCAGGAGGAGGCATCAAACAGCCATGAAGAAGAAGGAGAGGAGAATCGCTACATGAGATTTTGGCAAAGACAGATGTTTGCCATGAGCATTTTTGCCAAAGGAAAGCAGGGAGTTGGTTTAAAGAGACCGCGTTGTCTGTTGTGTATGAACTGCTAGCTCTGAGCAAGCCTCCCAGGACATGGGGAGATGCCCGGCACTGAGTTTGGTAGCTTTCTGTTGCTTAAATTTATTTTAGTTTCTCTCTGTATATCTGTATGGTTATTGTTTCTCTAATGTAAGTAGTAAAGATATTCCTAACTGTTTATATCTAAAAGTTGGATATTTTTCTTATTAGGGTGCCCCAGCAGGGAGGAGGGATATTAACCTAAGAGTGCCCCTGCTGGTGGAGTATTTGGCAGAAGGCTTTTTTGAAGTGAATCAGAGAAAGGCCCAGCTGGGGAGAGTTCTTAGGAAGCCTGCTTCTCCCTCAGGACAAGATTCTGTGTTAAAACAGGAGCTACATTTCAAAGAGCACAAATAAAATGAATAGTATAATTGTTAATTGATTGATTCCATGCCATCAAGTCATTGCTGACTCTTAGGGACCACACAGATAGATTTTCTCCATGATGATCTGTCCTAACCTGGTCCAAGAAAACCACATGGATAGTATAAATGTTAGGGTTCAGTGGGAAAAGTGGTGAAAAGGAGGTCATAAGTAGTGAGAGAATTTTGGGAAATGGTAAGACTGCAGGTGTCGAGAGTTGGGGAAATGTTAAAATATGGATGTGGTTTGCGTATGGAATGGCGGTGCAACTTGTTTAACATGCATATGAAAACTACACCAGTGCTTAGAAGAAGGCTGTTATGTTCTGTCATACAAAGGGGAAGGCAAGAATAGTGAAAGCAAAACTGCAGGGAGATTAGTTATTAGTTATTAAGTGTGCCTGGAAAGGTGTTTGGCAGAATTCTGATGGAAAGGATATGAGAAATAAAAATGAGCAAAATTTGGAAAGTGCACTGTGGCTTTATGCCAGGCGTGGAGTATGCAGACCAGATACTGTTCTCTTCAGGGGGTCATTGAGAAATGTATGAATGCAAGAAAGACAGTTTATTGTACATTGGTTGATTTAGAAAAAGTGTAGGATTAAAGTAAATAGGTTTGAATTATGTAATATTTTGCATAAATCTGCAGTTGAATGTGTGCAAAAACAGCTACTGTATGTATTTGAGTGTCATAAAATCATAGAATCAGAGGGTTGGAAGGGACCTTGGAGGTCTTCTAGTCCAACCCCCTCAGGGCAGCAACTAGGGTCTGTGTCACCTGGGGCAAACATGGATTCTGCACCCATTTTGGCACCCCCCCAGCACTCATTTTGGTGCCCCCCCAGTGCTCATTTTGGCACCCCACCAGCATGGCTCCCGGGGCACATGCCCTGGTTGCCCCCCCCCAGTTGCAGCCCTGAACCCCCTGCCCAAGGCAGAAATCCTCATACCATCTCAGACAAATGGTTGTCCAACCTTTTCTTGAAAACCTCCAGTGATGGAGCATCCACAACTCCAGGAGGCAAGCTGTTCCACTGCTTAACAGATCTTACTGCCAGGAAATTCCTCCTTTTTTTCAGGTTGGATCTACCTCTGATGAGCTTCCACCCATTGCTTTTTGTCCTTCCCTCAAGTACTATGGAGAATAAATCTACGCCCTCTTCCCTGTGGCAGCCCTTCAAGTACTGGAAGACTGTTACCATGTCTCCCCTCAGTCTTCTTTTTGTTAAGCTAAACATACCTAGTTCCTTTAGCCATTCCATTCTGTATGTTTCTGTTCAACTTGTTTTATGGAACGAGAATTGTGTATAAAAGTTGAATGCAGTGGGAATGGATTACTTCTATGTGTGTGGTAGAACAAAAAGTGATAGGGTCACAAATGAAGAACGATGACTTAATTTGGGTTGAATACAGAAATAAGTGACTAGTGAAGGATGTTGTGTGGTTTGGCTGTACAGAAAGAAGGTTGAATGAGAAAACAAATATATGAAGGAAGAGTGAATTGGTTGAGAGGAATGTGAACACCAAGAAAGTTGTGGCTGGATGGAGTTGATGGGATATTAAAAAAAGAAGCAAGGTGATTAAAGAATAAAAGGCAAAGCATGAATGGATGTGGTGGAAGCAAGAATTGTTTGCAGAGACAGAGGTATGGAAAGATATAGTGAAAAATATTGGTTTCCCTTTCCTTTCCTCCTCTTTTGTCTCCTGCCTTTAATTTCTTTTATTTTATCTTCTACTCCTGACTCTTTTTCTTTACTTTTCATAATGTTGTTTAAACTGGAAAAGGCTATATATGTATGTAACTACTTATTTATGTTGAAATTGCCATTCTGGGTTATTGCTGAAGCCTGGTATTATATATTAACAATATATCAATGACAATAAAATTAAAGCCAAACAAAAAACTCCAGTGAATGAAAAAAACTGAAAATAACAGGTAGAATATCTGTTAAGAGACTATTTGTAATTTACATGTGAGTAACTGTGGTGGTTCGAAACCGCGCAGCGGGGTGAGCTCCCGTTGTTAATCCCAGCTCCTGCCCACCTAGCAGTTCGAAAACATGCAAATGTGAGTAGATCAATAGGTACCGCTTCGGCGGGAAGGTAACGGCGTTCCGAGTCGTCATGCTGGCCACATGACCCGGAAGTGTCTATGACAACGCCGGCTCCAAGGCTTAGAAACGGAGATGAGCACCGCCCCCTAGAGTCGGACTCGACTGGACTTTACGTCAAGGGAAACCTTTACCTTTACCTTTAACTGTGGTGGTCTCTCATGAAGGATACACAGGCTGCAAGTTTTCTCAGGATGAGAGCTTGTGGTCTCTCATGAAGAATGTAGGAAGAATGCACAGACACAACTTCCTCGGGATGAGAGCCCCGATTCAAGCCGTAAGCTCTCTTTTATTATTCCCCCAGTTAAGCAAGTGCACTAAAACAGTAATTCACATAGCAGAAGGCTGATTGGTCTAAATAGCAATGCATACCTCATGTAACCCCCCTGATAGCCTCCTGGCACAGCTCAGGTTACAGCTCCTGTTGCCTTGTGAGGAAAGTTTTTGCTACAACCTTATCCACTATGGAAGTTCAAGGAAGGTTCAATGTAAATAAGCATCTCGCACAGCTGTCGTGGTTTGCCAACCAACAACATAGCATACAATGCTCTCTACAAGTAACTATGTCTACCAGAGATATAACATATCAAGAAAAGTGATACCATTAAAAGATGAGAATAAGATGTTGCCAGGTGCTAAAAGAGCATCATGAATTAGAGATAAACAAAACATTTAGTTTCGGAGACAGCATGTTCTGGGGAATTTCAGAACACTTCCCAGAACCATGGTGTTCTGGCCATTCTAGTTAGGCTAGCAGTTTTTGCAGCACAAAGCAAAGCTTCGTAAGTGGATCTAGTTTGGGGTCTCTAATTTGGAGGGGGGGGGGAATCTCATAGACACTTGGAATTTTGAGAGTATCATAGATGCTCTCATGGAATGGCTTCCATTGGTGAGTATCCCAGTCATAAAATACCTATTTCCTGAAAGGTAAATTTAGAAAAATAAACTGAATATAAAGCAGGAGTTGCCCCCCTTTTATTTCTAAAGGAAGATCCATTATTTTGAACTCAGTTTCTTGCTCCAACTTTCATTTCACAGAAAGCCAAATGACATGGTTTACTCATTCAAAGAAAATGTAATGTAGAGTCGGGTTTGAACTCCAAATACCAAATACCAAATCAGGTATTTCCTCCCACAGAACATAACCAAATATTGATATCACAGAAAACATACTGTAAGTCAAAAAAATACATACAAAACTCTCACCAAAACCACATCCACCCATCTCAAGCAAAGGACCTTGTTGGGTGGTCAAGATAAAAAAGATAATACAATAAACCTGGCACCAAGGTTGGTTTGTTTCAATGCCATGTGAAGAGCCACTGACATTGGTTTGTTTCAATACCATGTTTTTGATTTTTTTCAATATTTACTGATACAACAGATAATATTGATTTGTTATTCAGGTACAACTGTGATTTTAGTGTTTGTGACTGAGTTGTTTAACACTGAAGTGATTATATTATGAGATTCAACAGTTATAATTTGCATACATCAATGTAACACAGGCATAAAACAAATGCATTTCGAAATGCATTTGTTCAGGTTAGTTAATATATACTTGCAGTGAGGTAGAGAGAAACTAATCTTATTTCCAGGAAAGCAGAACATGTTTCATTCCTACCAGGCAGTGGCACTGTTGAACAGAAATAAAACAGGTTCTGGCACAGAAAAACTTCTACAGAAGGTTCTAATAAAGGCTTAAACATTTTTCTCTAAGGTAAAACTCACCAGCTGAAATTTTCCTGCATCACAAAAAGGCAAGGAACTTTCAGTCAATATCAATTTTGGTAAGGGACAGATCATTAGAAATCAACCAGCTGCATCCAGAACCATACTTGAAGAAGCCCATTTTGCTGGGATAGGAGGTCCACTGAAGCACTATTGGTTCTTTCGATCGTTTCCCTATTATTCAGTTAATAAATAGAAGGGTAGAAAAGTGCCAGATTAGTACCAGATTTGATAACATTGAAGGTATGGGGAAAAATAGGGGGTAAGTTGGTGAAGAGAAGAAAACCTATCTTGTTATTACGGAAGACAGATGCAATTCTTAGTGTTTGCCCAGGCATACTAAGCTTAACCTTACCATTTTTATTTTCTCTTTATTTAATGGATTCAGAAATCACTTTTGAGGATCATCTTCCAAAGTGGTATGGTAGAGTAGGTGGAAACAACATAAGAACATTATGTATTTTGTTATAAATGGGCAATCCTAATACTGGCAATTCTAAGAGTCTAGGAGGGTCTTTGAAACCACTGGCCTCTGAATGTTAGCTTTTCAGCCCTTGATGGAGAGCTGCAGGAAATGCCTAAAAATAAAACAAGCACTCTACTGATCTGGCTCTCTTCATTCCCCAATGAGCTCCACCTCTGGAGATGGATCTAATTCCTCTGAAGAGGCAGGAGAATACTCTTAGTTCTCCTCCCTTGCTCCCAGTGTGCAGAATGACTCTCTTGCTCTATTGTGCCTGACTTAAACTCTCACCTAAATTGCTACTTGTTGCTTTCCTCTTTTCTGCCCTTTTCCCTTACTCCCTAGGTTGCTCCAATGTGTTCTGCACTGAGCTTTTCTGCTGCTTGCATTTCAGCACCACCCATTCTTTGGCCTGGCACAAGAAAGGGTTTGTGTATAAAACAAAGCAAAGACACATAGAATCTGACGTGGTAAGTGCACTTTCTCTACTATGGAGCCTGGTAAACTCCTGAGCAAGAAATTTTCTTGCCAAAATAACTGTGGATTCAATGAATGATTTCATATTCTTATGAGCACCATTTAATGCTATGCATAGGAGTGACTCATTGACTAGCAAGCAGTCATGCAGAGTTATGCCAAGGATTAAATAAGTCCTATGTCAACACATTGGTGGCTTTTTATGTTGCCATTTCACTGACAGCTTTCTCTAAGCACAATGGGAAGCCAGCAAGAACAGCAGCAAATTGTACATGGATTTGGCAGACCGAGGGCTTTATTTGAATACAAGACAGCTCTAGTATCAGCTGCAAGTGTCATTTCAAAATGCAGGCTCCTATGGGAGTGAAATATGATGCTGTTGAGCTGTAGATGTTCTTTCAGCCTATCACCAAATAACAAGGCAAAATAACACAATAAATCTGATTTACACCACAAGCCAATGAATGCTTGCTTGTTGAAATGTAAGGCTTACGACATTCAGTGGAAGTCACTACCTGGGCTTTTCCACATTGCATCGATCACCTGCTTGCCTCCCATATATAAGCCATCTGCAAATGAAGTTGGCCTAAGAAATTCCCTTTCCATAGTGCAACTTCTTCCTCCACTTTGGCTCCAGTGATGCAAGTACCAACTGCCTCTCATTTTGTGGGTGTGTCTTTTGAGGACTGGTAAAGACAATAAAAAAGAACAACAGCTTTACTTCACTTGAGCAAGAAGGAAAACATGGTGGAAGTCTTGTCAATTTCATTCAGTTAAAGGAAAAATAAAAATAGCCAGAATTTTACCTGTGGGAAAAAAGTCCAGCCTTTCATAGCAGGCAGTCCAGTACAAAATGGCCCTTGGAAGCATAAAGAATGGAGGAGAGGGGCCACACCCACTGGAGCACACACCAGCCAATAGGAAGAGAGGCATCTGTGTAAAATGGAATTAAGCTGCCCTGCTTGTGAGGGGAGGGGAATACTTTTGATGCAAAGCAATTAAACTTGGGTGGAGGTAGCCTTCCCAGCAGAGTAGGTATGGGCTGAAGATAAGATCATTGGTTCTTGCTCTCCCAAAACAGAGAGCCTTGACTTGAGGCAAGCAGGAAGTGCAGATTATCCCCCAGGTAAATAAGCCCTGAAGTCTTAATACTCAAAATATGATGTAGCCTAGAAAGACCAGGCAATGAGATGACATAGATATTATTGGAACATATAAAAGATAGATTGTGAGATTTTTTAAATCTGCCCAGGATTTGGGAGGAAAGTGTCAATATTTATATAATTTCAATTCCAATTTCAGACCTATTGTAATCATTAATACAGATAACCTCTCATATGCTAAATAAGAATACAAAATGGGTACATTTTAAGTCTATACTTATTATACTTTTGCATGACTAGACAGTCATCAAGTATGGAAGAATAAAATACAACAATATTACAAAAAGCATACAAAAAATCAATATATTCAACTATAACTGTTTTGGTCTTTTGTTATTGAAACTTGTAGGGTATTGTATTATTGTTATCACTGATTGATTAAGCATTCTTGTGACTTCAATGGTTTTGCAATTACTTTTTTTGGGGGGGGTGTGCCTATCCTGACTTAAGCAAAAGACCATGCTGAGACAAAGAGATTGTCTCTAGTGTTTATTAACTACTATAGTAGACAGAAAATCCTACCAAACTGAAGGAGCATGGGAAACCCAGACAGATATACCCCAAAACTCAAGGCGGGTCTGCTCTGAGTCTCTTTGAAGGATAGTTCAAAGCCTCTAAACTATGCATGCGTTTTCCCCCCTGGATAGGGGCCCCCTCCTGCTCACCATCCATACTCATAACAGTGCCTTTGAGTCAGTCTTGACACCTGGTGACTGCCTGGACAAGTCCCTGCAGTTTTCTTGGCAAGATTTTTGGAAGTGGCTTGCCATTGCCTTCTTCCTAGGGCTGAGAGAGAGAGAGGACATCTGCCCAGTCCCTTCCCTGTGGAACACTCTTCCCCTTGAGATTTGGCAGGCCCGTACCCTCTTAACCTTCTGGAAAGCCATACATAGCTAGCTTTTCCCCAGGTTTTAGGATAGTAAGGTTGGAGCCTGGGGAATGCAGATGAATGGATGCAGGTGATTGATTGGCTCCCTGTTTTTTCTTGTTTTCTTCTTTTTCTTGTTGGTAATTTTATTATTGTTGTTAGCCACCCAGAGTTATTGTTGTTAGTGTAATGATTGCCTATTCTGACATACTCAGTCTCACAAGGGGATTCTTAGTGAAAACTGATTTATTGAAAGAATAGTATGCAAATACGAAGAAAGCTGAGAATGAGCAAAAGCGCACCAAATACAAACTAAAACCCCTTGCTTCAAAACCAGCCCCGCCCCTCCTCCCTCTTAGCAACCACCCCCTCCCAGGTGTTAGCAACCGTTACCCACATCGGCCTGAGAAAGTAACCTTGAACAGAGGCACTAACCCAAACATGCATTCCACAGTTGCAGTAAGCAGATTACAGCCTGGCACGGCTGGAAAGTTCCAACCCGCAAACATGGGTTAGAAAAGTGACATGTGAAACGTTACGATGTATACAGAACATTAAAACGATGAACATGACAGTTAGCCACCCAGAGCCATCCACAAGATGTGTGGCTATATAAATCTTTTAAATAAATAAATAAAACACCAACAACACATGATGGTGAAGTGGAATCATTAAAAAAAGGCCTGTCCGGTCCCATCTTATCTCCAGAGGAGGAGAAAGGGCAGAAACTCCCACTTCCCCCAAAACAGACAAACAGAGGAAGGATAATGCTGAAGTAGTTGCAGCGAGTCAAAACCATTGGAAGAAGAGCAGAACAGGTCAGTAGGCTTTATTGGGAAGTTACTGTTGACTAAATATTGTAGAGAGAGAAAGAGAAAGAGAAAGAGAGAGAGACTTGAACCATTTTTGAGGTGAATTGCTGGAGAACAATCTACCTGTTTTAGTGAGCAGTGTGGGAGGCAAAGCATATAGTTTATTAAGAAGTTTTAACTTCCCCACTACTTGCAATTCTGAGAGTCTCTGGGAGTCAGGCGGTATATAAATTGATATTATGATTATATTATGATTATGATTTCAGCTTTTGTAGAACTAGTTAAAATAATGTAGGAACAATTGGCACCAAAACTTTAACTGATTACAACTTAGTTTCAGGTTCCATAAATGAAACCAGAAAGAGGATGAATCCATCGCAGCCAAAATTATAAAGCTGTCTGAACATTTCAGATTTGGTGAACAGCTCAATGATCCATTGAAAGAATGGCAAATCTATGGGGCCCTGAAAGAAAGCATTACAAAAAAAAAAGGGTGGGGGACTCCTACTAGAGGCAAATTCAACATTCAAGAGAGCATTTGAAATTATAGTCTCCATGGAAATTGCTGCTAGAGGTACTATAGAGCCACAGTATGGTGTAAAAGCAAATGTGAATAAGCTTACAATACGATTTAAAGAGTAATGGCTCAAAATGAACTGTGCTATTGTTGTGGCACACCAGCTCAATGCAGTTTTAGAGGAGAAACTTGCAGAAAATGCAATAAAGTGGAACATATTCGTAGAGCCCTTTGTTCAGGGAAAAGTAAGCTATTTGCTAAAGTCAAACAATGATGGTAAAAGGAATGCAGTGGTACGTGCTGCATGCTGCAGATGATGTATTTGATAATGAAAGTGGGACAGGGATAGATAGCCTGGACATCTAGAGTATAAAAGTGAAACGCGACCAACAATATGGCTCAGATCTGAAGTGAATGACAAAACCATATCAATGCAATTGGATGCTGGTTGTGCTGAATCAGTTATATCACAAGATGAATTTGAGTACCACTTCAGAGATGTTACAGCAACACCATCAGAAATACAATTAAAAATATATAGTGGAGAAAAGATAATTCCCATTGAAATAATACTTGTAAATGTGAGATACTACAACCTGCAAGGAATGTTGGATTTACAAGTTGTGAAAACAGATGAACCAGCCCTCTGAGGTCACGACTGGCTGAGAAAGCTGCTGCTAAATTGAACAACGCACACAGAATCAAAATTGTGCAGTTGGAAGGTACCTCAAGGATCATGGAATCCAACCCTGTTTATTCTATTCCTTATCAAGGCATACTACTGTACACTTCCTATTATAGAGACTGAGAGTAAAGTGAAAAATGTATTGGATGATGCTGTGCCTTTGTTCAAAGATGGCATTGGTACATTCAAGCACATCCTAAATAAAACAATGTCACAGAGAACTCCACACCCAAGTTTCACAAAGCACATCCCGTTCCATATGCCATATGCAAAAAAGTAAAAACTTTTGGATCAGAGAGAGTTCTTTCAGAGGTGGATTGGAGCCAGTGGGCTATATCTGTGGTTCTCATAGCTAAGAAGACTGGAAGTATCAGATTTAAAGCTACCATTAATCAACTATTACAGACTGTTCCCTTGCCTAGAACTGAGGACATTTTTACAAATTTTCTGAGGGCATTTCGGCAAAATAGACTTAGCAGAGTCTTTGTGTTTATCATCATAAATGCACATTTATGTGTATATCATTATAACAGAAATGTTACTGGAGTAGCATCTGCATCAGTGCTTTGGCAGAGACCCAAGGACCAAATGTTGTAAGGCTCTCCAGTTATTCAGTGCTCTTTAGATGACATAATTGTCACCAAAAAAATGATGAGGTATATCTGCAAACTTCAAGACATCATTATGCAGGTTGATGCACTATAGCCTTAATACTAAGGAAGAAGAAATGTCCCAGGTATGATTCTTTGGGGGATTTGCTAATTACTATAACAGATTTCTGCCAAATTTAATTTAATACCCTCTGAACACTTTAATACAAGTGGGGGATGCATGGCAGTGGACAAAACACTGCAAACAGATGTTCTCAGAAGCAAAGAAAATGGACAGTGAATGCCCAATTGATTTTGCATCATGCTTTCTCACAGATGCAGAGAAAAATTATGCACAAATAGGGAAGTGCTGAGTTTGGCTTGGGGAGTTAAATGTTTCAACCAGAACATTTACAGAAGGGAGTTTATCTCATCAGTTACTAGTGACAATCTTCAGCCCACAAAAATGGATTCTGCTGACAGAAGCTGCTTGAATGCAGTATTGGGCTTTATTCTTTGCAGAGCACAGATAGAAAACAATTCAACAGAATGCAAAATCATGCAAATATGGACTGATGTGTCATTCACCTGTAACAGATAAACTGTTTGGGAAATCTGCATCAGATGGAGATTCTTTTGACATGTTTTCTTTCACAGATATTGAGAGTTTTCCTAACACAGCTGAAATCATTCAGAGAAAAACTAGGGAAGACCAACATCAATGCTGATTATAAGATATTCACTGCTGTATTAGCTGAGCATGCCAAGAAATGCACTCCTCACCAGCCATATTAAATTCCAAAGAGGAAGGTGATGGTTAACAGCAGATTTATTATAAATGCATTAGAATATATTAATAATAAGAAAAAGAAGGCAGTAGTAATATTTTTAGATGTGGAAAAAGCCTTTAACAACTTTTGGACTTTCCTACTGGAGGTTTTAGACAAAATCCTGGAGAGGAATTTAAAGCCGAGGTGGAGAACATACATCAGTGGCAAACAGCAAAGATCCCACCATTAATGTTTTGTTTTATTTCATTTTAATGCACTTTTATTTGTATTTGTACAAATTTGTATTTTATTTTTAATACAGTCTGTGACTGTAATATTGATTGATTGACAGCAAAGATCATAGTGAATGAAACACTCTCTGCAAGCTTCTCAGTATGTAAAGCCTGTCCTGACTTAAGCAAAAAAACCATGCTGAGACGAGGAGATTGTCTCTAGTGTTTAATAACTGCTCTAATAGACAGAAAAATCCTACCAAAATGAAGGAGCATGGGAAACCCAGACAGATAAACCCAAAACTCAGGGCGGACCTGCTCTAAGTTTCTTTGAAGGACAGTTCGAAGCCTCTAAACTATGCATGCATTTTCCCCCCTGGATAGGGGCCCCCTCCTGCTCACGATCCATACTCATGACAAAAGCACAAGAAAGGGTGTCCACTTTCTCCTGTATTATTTGTAATTGTCTTATAAGTCCTGGAAGACAAGATTTGAAAAGATAAACAAACAATTGGGATCAAAGTTCAGGGAGACAAGTACAAGATGAAATGCTATGCAGATGAAATAGTAATAACAATTATGTAACCACAAATTCCATATGACAGTTGATGAAAGTAATCAACTTTCTGGATACTTTGTTGAAAGTTGATTACTTTGAATACATGAAATCTAAGGTATTAACAAGCCATTTAGCTTCCAAAGAAAAAGACTGTGAAAAAAAAAGACTGACTATGAGAAAGCAAAAGATTCAGTGAAATATTTGAGGCTCGGTTGGATAGGATGCAATAAAGATATATTTCAAAACAATTATGACAATTTATGGAAAGAAAAAAAACAAGACCTTGAAAGGTAGAAAGGTAACAGAAATGAATATATGATCCAAGATGAACTTTTTATTCCAAATGGCACCAATTCCAAATTTGCAGGACTGGCAAAGAACAATAAATAGATTTATATGGAGTGGAAAAGACCAACAGCTTCAAAATTTTGCAAAACTCAAAAGAAAGACATGGCTTAACTTTTTAAGTCTTAAACTGTATTACAAAGGAAGTTGTCTAACATGGATAACAGAATGGATAACATTTCCAAATAGCATAGCATCAGTTATAGAAGGAGCAGACCTAGCTAATAGACTTTTCTTCAAGACGAAAATAACCTGAAGGGACATATTGTAAGACAAAGTTTATTAAAAATCTGGATATACCATTAGCATCACTGTCAAATATTTTTTACTCTAAGGACAATACAGTAAGAAAGATTTAATCACATACGTCAATATGATATATGTGGATTGAGGAAACAAATAAAAGGCATAACAAGAATTGCTCCATGAAGGAAGAAACCTACCATGATTAATATATTTGCAAATAACTGGAAAGGTAAAAAGCAATCTTAAAAAAGAAGGAGGGTTCTTGAGAAAGATGATAAAATTTGAAACACTTATACAAAATCAAGATTACTTATTAGGTCATATCTATAAATTGTTACCAAAATATGATATGGAGACAGAAGAAATAAAAAATTGCATGATGAAATGGATGCAAAATTTTAAAAAAGTAATCAAAGTGGATCAATGAGAAGAGTTATGGGAAAAAAATCAATAAAATTTACTCCAAACTATAATTTAAGAAAAAACTGATATAAAAACTTTTATAGATAGTATATAACTCCATTGATGATTGCCAAGATGGACAAATCAGATGACAATAAATGCTGGAAATGCCATACCAAAGAAGGAATATTCTATCATATGTGGTGGTAATGCAAATAATAATAACAATAACAATAATAGTAATAATAACAACGGGAAATAAATGGATCAAAACATTCAGGGAATTTTGAAAATAAAAGTTGAATTGAAACCAAAAATCAAAAACTCTGCTGATGATGCAAGATTGGGAAACCAAAATTGAAGAGTATGTGGCAATGGAGAAACTGATTTCATATACTGTATATTGACAATCAAAGTCTAATTAAATTCAAGCAGGAATTTCTTGACATACAACATGCAACATATTACACAGCAAAGCAATCTAAAACATTTAGAATATTGCTTTTGAAGAAAAGAGAGAAACTGATTAAGAAACAACTAAAAATGATATAAGCAATAACTGTTAAAATGTAAAGCAAACTATATGTATCTAAGCAGTAGTTAGCGATTGGAGAAAAGGAAAAAGAAAAGTGTGCTATTGAATGTTCATGGAATTTTATCAGCACTGTGATGAATTTACTACTTGACAGCAGATATGTTCTGTGGGGACTGAGAGTCATTATATTGTCCAAGTTGAGAGTTTGAATGTTGTAGGAGCTATACATTGGACATCTTGGAGTAGTAAAAGTGTAGATTTTGTTTGGTGGCTAAGAATACATCAACAAATCTAATAACTTGCAATGAATTGCTCATGTTGTCAACATGCCCAAAAGATCCTAAAAAGACCACCCTTCACCTGTTGGAATAGCTTGCCTTCCCATAGAAAAGGATGGATAGAGACATTTCAGACTTCTTTAGTTTGGGTGGATGCATGTTCAAAGTGGCCAGAGATATTTCCAGTGCCTTCAGCAACAGCTACCTATACCATAGATGTATACTGAGAAAATGCTTTGTGACAATAAGTGTTCCAAAACAATTAGTGAATAATAATGGACCACAATTTGTAGCTGAACAGTTTTGGACATTCCTGAAAAACAATGGAATCAGTCATAGAATATTTGCACCAAGCTACAAATGAATTGACTGAAAAGTTTGTTCAGAGTTTCAAGAATACTTTGCAAGCAGTGGCTGGCAAAAACTTCTCACTGAACCAAAAGCTTGCAAATTTTCTATTTGTATATCACAACACAGTGCATACAAGAACAAATCAAACAGCAACCACCTAATTTTTAGGTTGTAACTTATGTTCAAGGTGAAAGTGAATTTGAGGAGAAGTGTTCAGGACAAACAACAAATTGAGCTATTGTTTTATGCTGAAACATGATTTTTTTCCATTGAACAAACTGTACTAGTTACAGCCTATGCAGGGGAGTTTAGGTGGACAACTGGAAAAATAAAATAAAGAACCAGACACTTTTCTAACTGTATACTGGAGAGTAGCAGCTACCTCCAAAGTAGACACACAACCAGTGGTTGTTTCATGTGTGCCATTATGTGGTTACCCTGAGTATTCCTGCATGACGTGGCAGATGTTATCACCTTTGCATAAGCACAAAGATCACATCTCCTAGAATATAATATGGATTTGCAGGGATACATTGTGTTCAGTTATTCTTGTCATTGATTAAGTACGCCAGCAATTTGTGTTGCTTGATTAACTTGGGTTGCCTATATATAGTATGTCAAAATCCTACAGACTCACTGGGGTTAGTTCTTCTAGAAGTTTCAGCAAAGCAAGTAGAACTGACCAGCATCTTTTATTTGATTAGTAGAAAAGATACAGCAGTATCCCGAACACTGTTTTGGTCAAGAGCAACCAGGGAAGTGGAGGTGATTGAAGGTGTGTGGAGGTTGATGGAGAAGATAGGTTAGTAGGAGAGCACCCCCCTGAGAGCAGGGAAGGGAATGGGACCTTGTGGTGGTGGTGGGGAGGGGAGGACTTATAAGGGTTCTGGCTGCAGCTGCTGCTGAATGTGGTTTGGGAACAATTATGGCTTAGTCCAGTGTGTGAGCCCAGCTCACCATGGTTTATTCAATGAACAGTTGTTATGGAAATAAGGGCTCAATGAGTTCTTTGAGTCCTGGAGGTTTGTTGTACAAACTCTGAACCTCAGAGCTGTTTCCTGACCCCAAAAATGCCATATACAAGAAACAGAAGATGCCACCTTTATATGAGCTGTGAAACCCTCAAAAAATGAAATCATTGTAAAGATTAGTTGAAGGTTGACGTAAAAGCATTAGGATTATAAAATTCTTAGTGGAACTGCTGAGAAAATGTTTGAGTCTTTATGTGTCATGGACCATTTGCCAGATCAGTGAAGTGAGGTACAAGATTTATTCCTCATGAAATACGTCATATTCCCTACTGGGCTAGACTTTTTCTCTTGCTTTTTTCACCATGATCCCAGTTCTGTGAAGTAAACAGTCCTCTTAGAAAAGGTGCGTACTTGTCAGAGAATCTAAAAGGGCAAGTGATTGCCCAACTGTTTAACTGAGACTCAGGATTCCTACGGTAGATCCAGCAAATTGGGCCCGCAAAAATCTGGTGGGGTACTAGATGGCGAGCAAAGAGATCAAGAAAACAGTTAAGTCTTCCCTGCCATCTAGTGATCATTTGAATATTGCAAGCCCTGTGCTTTTGGCAATAAAAGAACTGCCCAAATAAAAACGCCTTTAAGCAGCCCCTGAAAGATTCACTCTGATGCTTCCACACATTGTGTCTGATTGGCAGAAAAAGTGGTGATAGATTTTTTCCAAGGTTCTTAAAAGCAAACAAATGTATAAGGGAGAGTGTAATATTTCAAACAGCTTTTCAAGTAGCTTTTTAAAACCTTACTCAGCTGGCTATTTTGGATAATTATTTAGTATCCTTACTGATGGTTGTTGAAGCCACACAACAATATGGTTTCTATTATTTTGGCTACCTTATTAATTTGCAAAAACATCTAATTTGCTTCCTTTAATATAAAACATATTGATAGACTGTTGTGAGAAATTGGGCTTTATAATTTGCACAGATTGAATATATTTGGGATTGTAATTTTCTCAAAGTATATCACATTATTTTTGAATTAAATATGTCTAAATGTAGGGATATGATTACAGGGGATACAAGTTGTTGTATAATATTATACAAGAGTTTCAAAGGAATCTCACATATTCCTATTATGTTTTCCTGCAAGCTTACTAATAAGGAAGAACATGGGACAAAGGCAAATTCCTGCAGAGGGCAGCGGTTCTTCACATTTCAGCAACAGCCTGTAAATAGTTATGTATAGATGGAGAAGGGTTTGTCCCTGTGTATTTTTTATTTGAATACTAAACACTGCAAAGAAGTTGACAAAAGTTGACAAAACGTCTGACAACCCCACCATCCAAGTTATCAACCTTTTTTTCTGATATTAAGAGGAGACAAAATGAAAATACATCAGTTCTGAGTTTAAATCTACATGTTTCCTAGATCTTGCCATTTTAAACAGGCAGTACTAACATGTGTAAAATCCCACTCCATTTTCAAAATCCACCCATTGTTTCATCTGCAGAACCATCTACAGAATAACCCCATGCATTTTTCCAGAAGGAAACCCTATTGTGTTGAAAGTCAGTATGATGTAGTGGCTAGAATGCTGGACTAGAACTAGGCAGACTATTTCAATTCACCATTCAGCCATGAATCTCACCTGGAGACTTTGGGCCAGTAATTACCTCTCAGCTTAATTTATCTCACCAGGTTGTTGTAAGGATGAAATTGCAGGGTTTATCTGTGCTATGTATGCTACTTTGAGTTCCTGGAGGAAAGGAAGGATATAACCATTATAACAATTCCCATCCCAAGATCAGTTACAACCAATCTGGCAAAAGAAATGCAAAGAGACAGTGAGGCAAAAAGAAATTTTGAGGAATATATTGCCAAAACTTTAAAGAGAGATAATACAAGATTCCTCAAATACATTAGAAACAGGAAGCCAGCAAGGGAGGCTGTTGGTTCCTTGGATGAAGAAGGAGGCAAAGATGTGCTAAGAAGATAAAAGGAAATTGTAGAGAAGCTGAATGAATTCTTTGCCTCTGTCTTCAGAGGAGAAAAATGGGGGCAGATCCCTGAGCTCCTATTCTCAGGAAGGGGGTCAGATGAACTGAGCCATACAGTGATGACAAGAGAGGAAGTGCTAGGCCTTATTGACAAATTGAGCATCAACAAATTACCAGGCCCTGATGGAGTCCACTTGAGGGTTATTAAGGAGCTTAAAGCTGATACTGAAATACGCAACCTGTCTCTACTCTTGGCTTCTGTAGTTGAGGACTGGAAGGTGGCCAATGGAACTCCAATTTTTAGATAGATAGATAGATAAAACTTTTATTGTCATTTCGCTATACACCAAGTGTACATTAAAATGAAATTTCGTGGCATTGGCTCAAGCAATAAAATAAGAATACCATAATTACTACAATATGTAATTTACATTCTTTACCCATTTCACTCCTCTAATTTTTATCCCTAATAAATATCAGTCCTACACCCAGCATGTGTGCCCATGGAATGAGAAGGGATTATTAAGAGTTCAGGAGTCTAATAGTCGAGGGGACAAAACTGTTGCCTAATCTAGCTGTTCTACATTGGATGCAGCAGAACCTTTTCCCAGAGGGCAACAAGGAGAACAAGCCATAATGGGGGTGGAAGGGGGAAGGATGGAAAGGTAGAAAGTGGAAAAGGTGGAAGCCCTTTTAAGAAGGGCTCATGAGGAGATTTAGGAAATTATAGGCTTTGTGAGATTAACATTTGTTCCAGGGAAGATAGTGGAAACTGCTATTAAAGATAAAATTACCAAACATTTAGAGACACAGGCCTTGCTCAAGGATACCCAGCATGGCTTCACTAAGGAAAGGTTCTGTCTAACTAATCTAGTAGAGTTTTCTGAGGGTGTTAATAAATATGTGGATAAGGGTGAGCCGGTAGATATCATCTACTTAGATTTTCAAAAAGCCTTTGATGAAATCTTTCATCAAAGACTTCTCAGCAAGCTTAACTGCCATGGAATAAAAGGGCAGATCCTCTTCTATTCTGGCTAAAGAACAGAAAACAAAGAGAAGTAAATGGATACTTCTCACAATGGAGGGATGTAACCTGTGGGGTCCCCCAGTGTTCTGTCCTAGGATGGTGTTTTTTACCATATTTATACATGATCTGGAACTGGGTGTGACTAGCAGTATAGCTGAGTTTGCTGATGATACTATATTGTGCAGAGTGATAAAATCAATAAGGGACTGTGAAGACCTCCAAAAGAATCTCTGCACATTAAGGGAGTGGGAATCAAAATAACAGGTATCATTCAGTGTGAGCAAGTGTAAAGTGATACACATTGGAGGCAAAAATCTGAACTACTCATACAAATTAATGGGATCAGAACTAATAGAGACTGATGAGGAAAGAGGTCTTGGAGTAGCAATGAACAGTTCAATGGAAGTGTTGACACAGTGTGCATCTGCTATCATAAAGCTCAACAGCATGCTAGGGATAAAAAGAAATGCTATTGAAAATAGAGATGCCAATATTATAATGCCAGTATATAAATCAATGGTGCAGCCGCATCTGGAATATTGTATGCAGTTCTGGTTGCTGCACCTTGAAAAGGATATAGTGGACCTAGAGAAAGTTCAGAGGAGGGCAACTAAGATGATCAAGAGGCTGGAACAGTTTCCCTATGGAGAAAGGATGCAACATTTGGGGCTTCTTAGTCTAGAAAGGAGGCGAATGAGAGGGGACATGACTGAGGTATACAAATTATGCCTGGTGTGGATAAAGTGGATGAGGAGAACCTATTTTCCCTTTTCCAAAATACTAGAACCAGAGGTCACCCAATGAAATTGAATCCTGGAAGAATGAGAACAGACAAAAGGAAATATTTTTTTACACAATGTGTAATTATACTTTGGAATTCACTATCACAAGATGTTACGTTCTTACTGTTTTGCACATTCGTAGCTGCTCATAAATGACTTCTCATCAGCTAGGACAGCACTGTGAGGAAAGGTTGAAAATGTTAAAAGTGTTTAGTTTAGTCTGCTGGCAAGATGATATCCATCACCAACTATCTGAAGGCCCTGTCACCAGGGTTGATGAAGCAGACTTGCTTTCTGTTCCTCCAGAGAGTAAAACCAAAATCAAAAGGTTTAAATGAGAGAAAAAAAGGTAATCAAGTAGAATGTTAGAAAAATTTCTGATGATACAAATTACTTGACGGTGGAGAAGACTGCTTTGGAGAGCAATGGACTATCCTTCATTAAAGAATTTTATGCAGAGTTTGGATAAATGGGACTTACCAGGAAAGCTATAATAGAGTATTTCTGTTTGTGTAATTTCCAGCATTATGATTCCATATATGTGGTCATCCATTTGCTAGCATTTGTTTTCTGGCAGTGATTATTCAGTGAAAAAGCAGTGATGTAACATAGTTATATTACTTGTGATCCTTAAGACATAACCTGGAGATTTAGGTATGGAAAACTACTGCACCAGTCTTCTTGCAATGCTTTCCTAATTTCCCCCTTTTATGAACATATTATTCTATTTTTAGTCAGTGAAATGTAGGGTGCTTGATTAAACTTGAGGTTCCTGTCTGTCTGTCCATCCTTCCATCCATACGCATGCACGCACCAACACATACACACACACACTTGCATGGGACTATGGCTTCATAATTTGGTTGATTTATTGCTATAATCCTACCATACACTTATCTTGTCCTGAATAGATTTAGGAGGTAGCCTCCATTGTGAGTGGATATTTTAGGGGCTCATGAGGTCCTTTTTATTTCATTAGTGGATTTCTCATAGCATACAGTAATAGCAGCTCTGCTGCAGCATGCAGATATGAAAAACCACTGTAACCTACATCTACCAATGTTAGCATAAATATACTTTGTTCTGGTGTGTGACGTACCTGACTCCATTACTGCACAGCTAGATTGCATGTCTCTCACGTAGCCTCAGGGCATGACTTGTATTTCCCTATTCTCTTTGTACTCACTCCCCCGCCCTGATAGAACTGCTGAATAAAAGGAGGTGGGGGCGTGGCCCAGGGGGCAGTACCAGCAACCTCCTGAGATGTAGCGTCACTCACCACCACAAAAGAATCCTGTGCCTACCGTTGTTTTTTCGACCTCACCCTTGCGAGGGAATCGTTGGCTCATTCCCCCCCAGGGAATCCCATAGACCGAAGGGCGAAGGACTGGTCGCGTGACGCGACAACTGGGGGCTCGTCCGGGATCCCTTCGGTCTCACGGTGTGATCTCTGTCTAGAGGTGCACTGCCTTCACTCTCGTTACTACGCACCTGGAAAAGGCTCTGCAATCGTAAGTAATGGGCTCCCCACTCTCCAAAGTTTCGTCAGTTCATAGGGACGAACTTTATGATTTAGTGAAGAAGGCTAACTCTTGTCAAAAGGCTAACGGTACGACCATCTTTCCCATTTCAAAAAAATCGGTGACTCAACTCCTACTGTACATGGACAGACACTGCCCTGTCTATCCTTCAGAGGGGTCGCTCAAAGCATCCACTTGGGAAAGGATAGGAAAATATTTTCATGATACCCCACGAGCACCCGTGCCTATTCTGACTGCCTGGAAGGCTGTTATGGCGGCCATCAACACTCTTTACCCTCCCCCGTCTTCCCCGGAAACTTGCCCTTCTCCTCCCGGCCCAAAAACCCCACCCCCTCTTGCCGCCCATCTCGATGCTGCCTCACCACCACCCCCTCCATACCCAGCCGTTCCTCCTCCCCCTTCAGCTCCAACCCCCGACTCCCCTCAACACCACCCCCTAGGAGGCGCCATCACTGAACTCCTCTCCTCCCCCCTCTCATTGGAAATGGAGAGTCCCTCTGCCTTTCCCATGACCATCGGCCTAGGGGCGGCGGGAGGAAATTTGTATAACAATATTGAACTTAAGGTTTTGAAACAAATCAAAGATGCTGTAACCACCTACGGCTTGCACTCTCCTTTTACTAGGGGAGTTTTAGACTCTTTAGTTACTGCTAACACTGTTATGTTATTGTATGATTGGAAAATGCTTTTTTCTATGCTTATGACCCCGGCGCAATACGTTGTGTGGCAATCTGAATACGACAAAGGGGTGGAAGTAGAAATTAGAAGAGGTCTTCCCGCAGGGGTGACCGCAAATCAATTATTAGGAAAGGGACAATTCGCAACCTTAGTCCAGCAACAGAACTCCCCCCGTCGTTGTTTTGCTATTATTCACATGTGCGCCATGAATGCTCTCAAAAGAGTGGATGATTCCGACTCTCAATCCACCCAAACGTTTTTGAAAATAATGCAAGAACCAAATGAACCATATGCTTCCTTCATAAGTCGCCTTCAGATTGCTTTAGACCGACAAATTGATAATGCCACGGCTAAACATGAGCTGCTAATGAAACTTGCTTTCTCTAACGCTAATCATGACTGCCAGACCATTCTGCAACCCGCAGTCAATCAACCGGGTGTAAAGCTTGCAGACTTCCTGCAACTCTGCAGAATCGTTGGTACCACCTCTCACAAAGTGAGCGCTCTCGCTGCCGCCATTACCACCTCGCTGCCTTCTACTAACCCCTCCCCTCAGCTCCATTCCCCGGAAGCCCTCGCAATCACTCGTCATGGAAATTGCTTCAATTGTGGGAAGCCGGGCCACTTTAAGAATCAATGCCGTGCACCCGGGGGAGGTGGGGCGCCCCCTTCCACTCAAAGGGGGCCGCCCCCCCCCTCCAAACCTAAAACTCCTTGTCCCAAGTGCCGCAAAGGCTATCATTGGGCCTCGCAATGTCGCAATAACTCCTCCCCTCACCAGCCTTCGGAAAACTAGATCGGGGGTTGTCAGCTAACCCCGCCCCAAAGGCTGAATTACCCATCACCAGCTTCCCTGTGGAGTTGGCAGAGGATCTTTTGTATGACGATCCGGGGGCTGTCCTTTCCCTTCCTCTTGTTGTCACGCTGCATAAACCCCTCCCTCCTCTTACCCCTGTTTTGCTTATTCCCAACTCCTCGCTTACGCTTGAGGGAATGGTTGCTGCTCCCTATTTGTATGATTCATCAGATTTGACACAAATTGCTCTGGCAGGAGTGGGAGATAGGTGCTTTTCCTTAAATAAAGGAACAATTGTCGCCACGCTCATACTTCTCCCTTCTCCTGATATGCCATCATTGTTTGCCTTGCAGCAACCAGTCCAAACCTCTAAACCCACCCTCCTTGTCACACTAAATGGTCGCTCTTTCGAAGGCTTGATTGACACCGGCGCCGACGTCTCTGTCATTCGTTCCGCTGAATGGCCCTCCTCCTGGCCTATCGCTGAAGCCTCCTCGGTGCAAGGAGTAGGCGGAGCACAGGCCGCTAAGGTCAGCTCTCATTGGCTTTCTGCTGTGACTGCTCATTCTCATATTACAGCTTATCTAAAGCCTTATATCTTGCCTTTGCACTGTAACCTATGGGGCCGTGACTTGCTTTCACAGTTCCACGCTTTTATTCAACTTCCCTAATGGCTTTACACGACCCTTCAGGGTCTCTCTCTCTCTCTCTCAAAACCTCTGTGCCGGTATGGGTTGATCAATGGCCACTCACCAAAGAGAAACTGGACGCCTTACATATCTTGGTCCAACAGCAGTTAATTGAAGGCCATATCGAAACCTCCACCAGCCCATACAATACTCCGGTATTTGTCATCAAAAAGAAGTCTGGCAAATGGCGCCTCCTACAGGATCTTAGGGCTATCAACACCATCCTTCAGCCCATGGGACCTTTGCAGTGTGGACTTCCCAACCCCAACTTGATTCCGGAAGGACACGACCTTATTGTAATAGACCTCAAGGATTGTTTTTTTTCCATACCTTTGGCACAAAAGGACAGAATTATTTTCGCATTTACGGTACCGGAACTTAACAATTCAAAGCCTACTGCTCGGTACCAGTGGAAGGTCCTCCCACAAGGCATGTTGAACTCACCCACAATGTGCCAATTTTTTGTCGATAAAGCATTGCAACCCTATAGATCCCAATTTCCGCATTTTCTTGTGTATCATTATATGGATGACATTTTAGTCGCTGCTGAGGGCCCGAAAGGGACAGTTCAAAAAACTTTTCCTATTCTTTTAGCCACCCTAGCAACGGCAGGGTTGCACGTTGCACCAGAAAAGGTCCAGTCTCGTTATCCAATGCAATATCTAGGCCACAAAGTTTTAGCCTCCACTGCTGCCCCACTTCTACCTATGCTCACGCTTCCCCAGCCGACCACCTTGGTCCAATTACAACAATGTCTGGGGGTCATTAACTGGGCCCGCGCATACCTTGCTTTAACTACACCCATGTTATCACCTTTATTCCAAGCGTTAGTGGGTTTGACAAACCCAGCTGACAAGGTATACCTTACAGAACAACAATTGCACGCCCTACAACAGGTCAATGCCGTCCTTACGACCCAATGGGTGGACCGTGCGCTCACTGACAAACCACCCTCTCTTGCCATTCTTTCAACACATCAATTATTAACTGCCATCATCGTCCAAACGTCTGATAACAAACATCTACATATTTTAGAATGGCTACACTTGCCACACACACCTAAGACATCCATCATCACCAGAGCAGCACAAATGGCCTCTCTTGTTGAGAAAGGCCGGAAGAGGATTAGAGCCCTAATGGGACTGGATGTTTCCACCCTGTACATTCCCCTTAAGGTTACTCAATGGGAACCCCTCCTACAAAACTCCACTGCACTGCAGGATGCCTTGGAGGACTGGTGTGGCCAGGTGTCATGCCATCTTCCCCCTGATCCTCGATTGCAACTGTTGCGAACAGTACCCTTCACACTAACCTCGCCGTTCGTTCAGCAGCCACTCAAGGAAGCCCTCACTGTTTTTACAGACGGCTCCAAAACCATAGGGGCTTGTACATGGCAAAATAATTGCAAATGGCATAAACGCCTAACAGGCCCACAAGCATCTGCCCAACAGGCTGAGTTAGCCGCCTTTTTGCTAGCCTTGTCTCTTTTCCCTGAACAGCCTTTGAATGTTATATTAGATAGTATGTATGTCACTCAAATGGCTGTGGCCATGTTTGATGCATATATTTCCCCTGTTACCCCCCCCTCTCTCATGACGCTTTTTTTGCAGCTTCAAACTCTCCTGAAGGACAGAACATCCCCTTTGTTTGTAGCGCATATTAGAAGCCACCAACAGCTACCCGGTTTCCTGTCCGAAGGCAACCACATGGCAGATGAGGCTTGCAAAATTATGGCCTCTTCCCCTCTTCCTCCGCCACTTTCAGCAGGGGACAGCCATGCTTATTTCCATCAAAATAAAAAAGCCTTGGTGCGCCAATTTGGCATTACATATCAAGAAGCTACCGCCATTCTTCAACAATGTCCAACCTGCAGTTTGCAGGCAAAGTGCATCCCTGAGGGAGTTAATCCCAGGGGTGTCCATGCTTGTGACACATGGCAGATGGATGTCACTCATTATCCCTCTTTTGCACCTTGGAAGTATATCCATGTATCTGTGGATACTTATTCGGGATTCATCCTGGCAACTTTGCAAAGAGGAGAAGCCACGAAAAACGTAATCAATCATTGTATTCGCACTTTCGTCACATCGGGATGTCCCAAAACTTTGAAAACTGACAATGGCCCCGCTTACGTCAGCACTCCCTTTGCTGAGTTTTGCCGTAAGTGGTCCATTACTCACAGATTCGGTATACCATTCAACAGCCAAGGTCAGGCTATTGTGGAAAGGGCTAACCAGACCCTAAAGAATGCCCTTGATCGGCAAACGGGGAAAAAGGCCTTAGGCCCCCCAAGCCTCCCGATGTTACAAAATATCCTTAATCTCACCTTGTTTACCTTGAATTTCCTTAATCTTACCGGTACCCCCCCTGCTACGGCTGCATCTCGACACTTTTCCAAGCCAGTAGTTCCCTCTTCCCGTCCCCTTGTTTATTTTAGGCAACTGCCCAGCCCTGAGTGGAAAGGCCCTGCGCAACTCGTCACCTGGGGAAAAGGCTACGCTGCTGTGCAACTTCCTGATCGAGTGCTCTGGGTTCCTGCTCGCTGCATCCGGCCATATCATGGGCAGCCTCCTGACAAGCACCTTCTTGACCCTCCTTCTCTGTCATCTCTCTTCCATCTCTGCTCCCCTCACAACGAACCCTAAAACAACCTCTCTCATTCGAACCCATCGTTTACGCTACCCTGCCACCATTGGCCGCAGCTCAGCATCCAACGCCATGGAATGTCTTCAACGCTCTCCCATCAAAAGAAAAGGCACCTTCTGGCGCTGGTTCCGCAACAACACTCTTCTCCAAGATGGCGATTCCTACTCCATCACTTATCACTTTCGCCAAACTACCCTTGCTATCACCAACGTACAGTTGACCGATCTAGGACAATATCACTGTGAAATAACAAAATTAATTAAGGGGTTCGCCACCTCATCTCGCCTTACGCTCACCTTATTTTTACTCTCCCTTCCTGAGCCCGCCCGTTGGCAGGGACGACGCCTACTGGCATTTGACGCCCAGGGATCGCATCGCCCTTACAATATCACCTGGACAATCCGCGATGCCTTGGGACAGATCCTGAATACCTCCTTTTGTTATAGCCCAATTATATCTTGTTTCCCTAACCTGTATTTTGACTTTTCAGAAATGCTTTTAGGAGTGACAGCCTACAGGAGGCTGGACGGCTTCCCAGAGCCCAGCCACTCCACCGTTAAAAGGTATCCCCTGTATGTGTGCCCAGGACATGACACCAGCCCTGATCACGTGCACGACTGCGGAGGCATAGCAGATTACTTTTGCAAATCTTGGTCCTGCGTTTCCACTGGCTACATCTACTGGACCCCTCCATATAAGACTGATTACATCACCCTCACTCGGTTGAGAAAGGACATTAGGTGCACCGCAACCAAAAAGAATGCGGCAGGACAGGGGGGTTGGAATAGATGTAATCCGGTTATTGTACAATTCACTGCTGCAGGAAAAGCTCAGGGGAATGCCTGGGACTCAGGTGTAAAATGGGGAGGTCGTATGTATGCCAGATGGCCCGGGTTTCATTATGGCAACATGTTCTACATTCAACGACAGGTCACTCTCCCTCAGTCCCCACCTGTTGGGCCCAATGCCGACGACATTCACTCCACCTTTCTTAAACCCCTCACCAAACAAAAAAACCCCCTTGTCTCTCTTCTTAACTCCTCCTTTTCCCTTGTTCACACCGCTTCTAACACATCTCGATGTTGGCTTTGTTTGTCTTCCTCTCCACCATTCTATGAAGCAGTCGGTTCTCCTGACCCTATCCGAAACTCTACCTCAGCCTCCTCCTGCCGCTGGCAAAACACCACGTTGACTATCACCTCTATAATAGGGCAGGGCTGCTGCCTTGGCCGTGTTCCTGCTAACTATATTCAATATTGCCTTAATTCTTCTCATGATCACTGTGCCCTCTATCTTCCAAAAAATCGCTTGAACATCAACGGTCACACCGGCCATGGTGGCTACGGTGTACTCTACACTACCTCTGGTAATATCTCTGCCCGATTGACAGGGCAATACTTTATCCCTGGGAACAACTCTGTTTGGGCATGTTCTTCTGGCCTCACCGCATGTGTATATGGTGATACCTTGTTACAAACTAACGCCTTTTGTATTCAGGTGCTCCTACTCCCCAAGATTTCTATCTATTCCCCTGACGAACTTCTCTCCATTTTAGAGCCCCCTCATTATCCCCTCAAGGCTAAGCGCGAAGTAGTGACTGCTGTAACTTTATCAGTCCTACTGGGCTTAGGTGCGGCCGGAGCCGCCACTGGTGTGTCAGCCCTTGTTGTCAATGATCAGAACCTGCGTCACCTTAGCGTTATCATTGACACTGACCTTCGCGCCATCGAACAATCTATTGTGGCGCTACAAGATTCCCTTACCTCTCTATCCGAAGTGGTTTTGCAAAATCGTAGGGGTCTCGACCTTCTGTTCCTCAAACAAGGGGGACTGTGTGTTGCTCTAAAGGAAGACTGCTGTTTTTATGCCGACAACTCAGGAGTAGTATTGGACTCTATGAAAGAGCTCAATTCCCGTTTAAAAACAAGGGAATTGGAGCGCCAACAATCCATGTCATGGTATCAAAATATGTTTAGCATTTCTCCATGGCTAACCACACTGTTGTCCGCTCTGTTGGGGCCCCTCCTGTTATTGATTCTCGTATGCACCATAGGCCCCTGTGTGCTGGGTCGCGTTCTCCGCTTCTTAAAGCAGAGACTTCATACATTGGACTCAGAGGTATCCGAGACAAAGCTTGCTGTTCAACACCTGGTCACTGCTGTAGGTATGGAGAAAACACCACTCTTGGAATGGTCCTCCGATAGTGAATCAGAAGTGGAAAAGGACCCCCGGTCACACTACCCCCCGAGAGAGGACGCTGGGATGGGTCTCCTTGGACTGAAGAGTCCCTGGCTCCCCGACTCAGACCCTCTGGGGGAGGAACAAAATTAAATAAAAAAGGTGGAATTGTGACGTACCTGACTCCATTACTGCACAGCTAGATTGCATGTCTCTCACGTAGCCTCAGGGCATGACTTGTATTTCCCTATTCTCTTTGTACTCACTCCCCCGCCCTGATAGAACTGCTGAATAAAAGGAGGTGGGGGCGTGGCCCAGGGGGCAGTACCAGCAACCTCCTGAGATGTAGCGTCACTCACCACCACAAAAGAATCCTGTGCCTACCGTTGTTTTTTCGACCTCACCCTTGCGAGGGAATCGTTGGCTCATTCCCCCCCAGGGAATCCCATAGACCGAAGGGCGAAGGACTGGTCGCGTGACGCGACACTGGTGTGTGCTTTCTAAATCAATATACAAGTGTGTGCGCTTTGGTAGATAACATGGTACAGCATTCTTCTGGAATTTTTGAGAACAAAAGTATCTCTCCAAGTGCATTGTACCTGCACCTTGAAACAGAATATTCTACATTTGCCCTAGTTTGGTATTCCCAGGGATGCTGTGCACTCTCAGTGGAAACTTCAGGGTGACATTTACTATTTTGATAACAGGCTAAAGAAAATACTCTCCCCTGACAAACACGTTGCCCCCGATATAAAAGAAAACTTATGTGAGGAGCAGATCTGTTGAAAAGAAGTATGAATGTCATCAGAAAAAGTGCATTTGATTAAATCCTTGATAGGTCTGCTCCCTATATTACCTTTTTTTGGCTGTTGTTTTGGTTCTCTTCAGGCTGGGAATAATCACAGGCTGTCACACAGATCCCCAAGTGATTAATTTCTTCGAGGAGGTTATAGCACAGAGTGGGGAATTAGAAGAAAGGGTGCAGGGATAGGTGGAGAGAAGCAGAGGCTGCTCTATGTAGGAATCTAGGGCATTCTTTGTGGGAGCTACATGATAAAGAACACAATGTGACATCCAGGAGTGGAACACTTTTTGTTTGATAAAAAGTCCTGTTATATATTCAGCATTATTTTTGGAGATGATAAAGTGTTTGTCTTTTGAAAGGAGAGAAAGAGAAAGATATAATTGCAATGACACCTGATTTCTTGCTTTTCACAACTTCCAGCTTTTCTACATTTCAGAATAAGCCTGAAACAGATACACTCCCTAATGACTATTACCCATCCCTACAAGCACCGGATTGTGTATATGGGTTTTTTTTAATATTGTCAAAAATATAACCATTGCCAAAGATGTACTGTATGGTAATAAGATATGCAGGTACTGTTTTGGGAAGAGGAAGAATCCTCACATAAATGCATTGTATGTAAGCCTGTGCTACAGTTGATTCCTCTTTTCCTATTTTCTCTAAATGACTTCTAACTGAGGCTTTGCCAAATATACCATCAACCTAGTTAACTTTAGCCAGAGGAGAAATGGGTTTTTTGGTCTCTTAATTATTATCTTAACTATTACTAACTGAAGACCTTATGAAGGTCCAAGCCTAGCCTTGTCATGGAATTACGGACTTTACTAATGACTCTGAGATAATGGTTTATATAGTATTAACATGCAGAGTGTGAAGCCATGCAGTGGGCTTTAGGATAGATGACAAGGACATTTGTGAAGCAGGTTGTGCTTGCAACTATCATTTGAATGTCTTTCTGATGAAACATGCATCCAGGATGGTCTAATACAGCCAAGATAGTCTTTTGTTCTGCAGGCCTCTGAATGTCTGCTCACACATTTGTTGAGTGGGACTTACTTCTCAGTAAGGGATTTGCAACCCAAATCACTACATACTTAATAAATGAAAACCAGGAATTTTTATGACCAAAAGCAAAACAAAAAAAGCCAAATCTGAATCACTGGAAACATAATGCTTGATTTAAAGAACAAGAATGCACAGGGTAGAAGCAGTCCTGAGCCAAAGTTACCCAAAATTACTTTTCACTGTAACATACTTCTATTCCACTGGAAAACTGGTAAGTGAGCAGATCAAGCCCAGCATTGGAATAAGGCTTATTTGAGAGAAATTGTACTTCCATGCTTTATTTAACTTTGTTTCATAACAGTACACAAAACTTTTTAAGGCCCAGGAAGTGAGTCTGTTGCTTGGTTTAGTAGAAGGGTGTCTACAGGGTATGGTTAAAAAAGTCAAGGTAGTGGTGTTAGCCTTTCCAGGTAGACCAGGCAGGAAACACGGCCAGATGAGCTAATTCTACTTTATTGTATGGCTACATTAACAGAATTTTGCAAGTCTGAAAGTACAGATCTCCTGCCATCTCCTCTACAGCCTGAGAAGCTAGGGAGGGTCCCTTCTGAGCCTCTTGCCCCACCCACTATCCAGCTGCAGGCTATGCCCTCTCTTATCTGACCGTTTCCTAGGCAGCATCTCTTCAAGGTCTTTCAAGGTCTTTCTCACATACAGGTGGCCATAATGGTGCAATTGAAGCTCTACCTGGTTTTTATGCACAGAGCTTTGTTTGCACTGTTCCAGCTGCCATCCTAACATTTTTGACCACACTGTACAGATACCTCTGGTTTAGTGTGGCAGTGATTGAGATCTTTGTTTATCTGTTTTATTTCCCTGCAAGGAAAACACATGATTTTTCCACCCCTATAACCTGAATTCATAACTGTATCATTTTTCTCCTACTTCTAGGATTTTAAATGTTTCAAGATGATGAATAGTCTATATGAATGTTCTTCTGAAATTCCTCCAGACTCACCTCAACATTTCAACCGTTGTGATTTGTCTGTTTTGCTGCAGGTCAAATGTTCTTTTAAACAGGCTTTATTAGATAAAGAATTATATGGCAGGATACTTTTGATCATGTAGACCTCAGGCTCCTAGGAGAGTTATATTGTTTGTCTCACTTCTGTAATTCTGAGATTAAATGGATTTAAAGAAAAGAATCTTAGAATATGAGGTCCTTAAAGCACTATTTAATGAGCTACCAACATACATGTTTAATGCAGAACCATCTTAATTTAGAAGTTTCATAAATACACAAAAGAGTGAAAGACAACTGCAGTTTCTTCTCAGCCATTGCATGGTTTCATTTTATATTTAAGAACCTATATCCAACTCCAGAGTAAATGCAATCAGTGCCATTTATTAATGGCTATCACAAATATAAATGCTAGTTTTTCTAGCAAAATATATTTGAAAGGAAGCCCAGTGAGAACAAAACCCTCAGTGCAAGTAAGGAAGCTGTGCTGAATATTAATCAGACCTTTTGATGACAGGTAATGACTGTAACTTTTGTCTCACTAAATCTTGTCAGTTTCATCTTAGTCTGATGCTATCCATGTTCTAGCCATATTTGACTGGAGATGTGTCACCTTTAATTGGGCTTCTTTTTATACATGACAACATCTGCTTTTAGGACAATCTTAGATCATTTCACATATTACTACCAAACACAGTACATTCAAACAGCCCATCTTGGCTTTTTGAGGAAAGTACCAGGTATCTCACCAAAAGATTTCACCAAGATGTCCTGGGGAGAGATGGTAAAGCACATCTTTGTATGTCGAAGTTTTCAAATTCAATCCTTGTTATCTATGAATCAGGTGGCAGATGACAACTGTGCAAGTTCCTGGATAGCTGCTTTCCATATGAGTAAATAGTATTGAGCACTGTGGCAAACAATCTGCCTGGCATAAGGGAATTAAAAATATGGCACACATTAATCAACATCATGGCAATCTATGGTAGTAACTGAAAGTAATCTAATAAGTACCTGTTGTTAAGGTATTGGTTATTTTCAAAACAGGTCCCAAAGTCATTTTACTGCTATAGAATAGTATAACGCACCCTCTTTTCACCAAAGTCACCCAAATTATTTTGACATATGTAGTAGAAATCTTACAACCAATATCTTTATATGTGATAGTATGTGGGAATGACCTTGGGAGACAGGATGAAGGCCCACAGCCTAGGCAATGATCTGATAAGAAACAGTGCAGTCCACAGGTGGGGGAAAAGTGTGGGAAGCATTTCAGAAGGGGCCCTCCCTAGTTTTCCAGAGACTAAAAAGAGAGGAGGGGAGAAATACTTTCAGTCTTGCAAGATTCTGTTAATGAAACCTTACGATAAAGTAGGATTCGTTCATCTGGGTGTTCTTCTTTACTGACTACCTTGCAAGGCTAACATCATCTCTAGCAATTTGCTGCTCTTTCCTGACACTTAAATTTCTGGCTGGGTTAACCACTGTACTCATCCTAATGATGAAGCCAGTCCTGGGAACTTCCCTTCCGTACTGCTGCTGAATAGTTTGCTATACATCCTAAAACAAACAAGATAACTATAAAGACTTCAGTTTCTCTCACCTCTCTTGAATCCTCCCTCCCTCCTTTCCTTCCTTCCTTCCTTTCATGATACTATGGGCTCTGCTGTGTCCATGCTGAAAACAAGTCCTGTATCCTTCTGCTAGAATCAGCACTGCTGCTTTCCATTTCTCTTAATCTGTTGTGCTACTTTAACAACTTGACAGGCCAGTTAGCTCCCCTTGCACAAAACATATTGGGAGTTTTTTGACTTGGCTTTGTGTGAATTTTGAAGTTCTGGCTTTTGTGCCTGAGATTGCTGGCATTTTGTCATCTCTATGAAATGACTTACTATTTTCTGATAGATAGCCTTTCAGTTAATTAAAATGTTTCCCTGTATAGCATAGATGCTGAGGTGACATCTTGGCCAAAGATGCTTCCTTCCTTCCTTCCTTTGTACATATATTTATTCTCACTGACAAGTTCTTAGAAAAATCTGAGAAGGGCTAATTACATGTCTTTTCTTTCTTTTTCAGGGATGCATCATCTACCTTAAGAAATACTTGCTTTATCTTTCCTCTTTTGTTAAGAAGGCCTATGGAACCATCACAACATGCGCAGCTTTCTGAAAGATTAATTCCAGTTTGTATCAGCAAGCTGGTGAAAGTATGGACAAGTAGGCATTCCTGTACAGTAGTCACCATTTCTAAATTTGTGAACTTTTAGCTGTGTCCTTGACTGCTGAGCCCAGATAAGTCAAAATAAAATTAATGTTTCTCTTAGGGCTAGGTATATATTCAGGTCATTTCTTGCCTGCAGGAATGGACAATAACATCCTCTATCTATTCCCAGCCCACCGCAAATGCACATCCCAGCTGTCAGGATGGAATGTCCTGCCACTAGTTGGTAATTGGGTTTGTAGTAATTAATTTAGCTTACCTGTGGGGTTGTTGGGAATGCTTTGTAGTTGTTAGTTAGGCATGCATGTAGGACCGTTAGAATTGTTGATTAAGTTTGTTTAGTCGAATGGCTGCTACCAAGGCTGACACGAATGGTGTTATCAGCTTGTTAGTGAAGGATTTATGACTGAGGAGTGAAAGAATGGTGAGGAGAAGGGAGGGTTTGTCATGGAGTGAATTCCTCATTTGGAAGTGGGGGGGTATGAAGGTGGAGAATGTAACAAACATTTTGCGCAGGCTTTTTAGTTTAGTTTTTGCATTGGAAATGATCACTTGTATTAAATAAAACTCTTTCATATCCTTGATAGCTTGTGGCGAGAGTCTTTGAATTTATAGCAAAAAGGATCAGGACCATCACACCGCCCATGTTTTGAAGCTCTACTTCAAAAATACTGTTTTCTATCCTAAATCATCTTCAACCTTTCCAAGGGGTTTGGCTAGTGCCCTTCACTCCAATCTAGAAACATCCCCAACTCCAACTGGCTACAGTGTTTGGGACTCCCCTTTCCTTCTAGGGGCTGTTTACTTCCTTGAATGGGCATTTCACTCTGGGTTGCTATGTTCTTATCTGGCCAGCAGCTTCTGTTTTTTCCCCTCAGGTTGATCCAACAATGACCCCCCAAAAACCTTGTGTGTGTGCCTTCAAGTCAATGTTGACTCCTGGCAACTGCCTGGACCAGTCCCTGCAGTTTTCTTGGCAAGGTTTTTCAGAAGTGGCTTGCCATTGCCTCCTTCCTAGGGCTGAGAGAGAGTGACTGGTCAAAGGTCACCCAGCTGGCTTCGTGCCTAAGGCAGGACTAGAACTCCCGGTCTCCCGGTTTCTAGCCTGGCGCCTTACCGACTACACCAAACTGGCTCTCTATAAAGACCTTGGAATCCTGTAAAGGCTCCTGGGCCACCATGTTACCCTACCTCTTCTGCCAGCATATTTCTGTTTCACTCTTATATCTTCCAGTGGGCATCCTTTATGTTTCTGCCCAGGGTGAGCCATGTACACTCTCCTTTCTTTCCCACTATGTGTGCAATGAACTGCCATGGTTCCCTTTCATATGTTTTTTTTTAAAATCTTGTAAATAGGCACAAGGCTAGGATGTTTCAGTGAATGGTACTTCTTTGGTTCTATAAATCTGAATCTTCATTGCCACAAAATTTCTATGGATCCACAGTGGAATGAAGGAACAACATGTTCCATTTGCTTAATCACTGCAGCACTGAAGCCAGGAACAAGAAGTCAGAGCCTGCAGCAGCCATAGCCTAGACTGGAGCACCAACCTAGTCTTGTTACCAAACCACTGGAATTTTTTAAGTTGGCTTCAAGAACAGCTGGGAGCAGCATGGGAGACAAATAGCTTGGGCTGTGATGCAGAATTGCCCTCAGTCTCAAACCTCAGAGCAGCCTTCTCCAATATGATACCTTCCCTGATACTGTATGTTGGAAATCCTTGAACTGTATGTTCAAACACATCTGGAAGGAACAAAGCTAGAGAAGGAGGCCAGAGGGCAGCAGACCAAATAACTTCATGGACTGACAATCTGTTTTATGAATCAGTTGTATCACAGCCCTGAGGGGTTAGGAGATAAACGTACCGATAAATATAGGTTGTTTAGAGAAGGGTTTATTTTAGGGAGGAACTGATCACTCACAGCTCCATTCTTCCTCTCTCATTACAGCAAGTCATGTGAGAAATAGGATAAAGTTCTCTCTTGTGTTAGATTTATCTATGGGAGATGGAAAGGGGGTGGCTGGCATATGTTCAAAGCCACCGGCCACAAGGCATCAGAGGGCACTGTGCAGTCTGGGAATGGGCTATTGGTTGCCTACCAATGTGAGGGCTTTTTCTAGAACATTTCTATTTTCCAAACTGTTTATTGTTCCACTCTGGAGTTTTTCCAATACAGAATAGAGTTTTCAGTTTCAAAAATCTACTTATTACTCCAGATCTGGGCTTTTTTGCTTAGGGTTTTTATTGTTGCATTATTCTTAAAATAGAAAACCAAGAAAAAGCAACCCAATGTTACATTAAGTTTCACATCTTCTGTGGAAGGCGGGTGGTTTCAATAGCCATCCAGGAAAAAAGAAACCAAAATAAAACCCACACATGCTGTTTGTGAAATGTATGCTATGGCCTCTCGGTATTCTATGTGAGATGGATGATATATGGAAACATATAGCTATTGCCAAGCATAGGACGAATGTGGAAGTCAAAACAGTTTAACCTCTCCCCCAAAGCATAGAGGGAGATGGTTTGGGTTCAATCCATACCATCCATGCTTAAAGCATCCTGCATAGTATCTGTAATGCCCAGTCCTACTGGCGCTATCTAGAGTATTTATGACAGAGGCATATAACTCAAAGTCTCTGCCACCTTTGATAACCTGGGGATGGGTCTCCCAAGACTGCAAAAATGATTAACCACAAAAGTTATAGTAAACAAAGTTACTATTATCAATACAACATTGAAAATGCTGAGGACATCATTATCATCATATTGCATTTAACTATTTGTATTTAATTTAATTTAATTATGCTCTTAATGTTGTATTAGCATCATTGAAAACCCCAGTGAAGGACTGATTAAAAAAAAGTGTGAGAGAGAAAGAATTCAGTTAATTGATGGAAACACAGATGGGGTGGGAATGAATGAATAGGGGCGCTGAGAAAAAAAGAGTAGAGAGAAAATAGAGAGAAGAAAAGTGAGTCAACAGAGGCAACACAACGCCGAAAGCTTGTTTTGGTCTTCTAAGGTCCCTGAAAAGTAGAAAATTCCATTTTCAAAAGCTGCTTTCTTTGTGGAAGGGGAGAGAGAGAGAGAGAAACTGTAACTTATACACCCCAGAACGAAAGTGCCTTGCACCTTATAGTTTTGGGGGGTTGGGGAAGGAGTTAATATTTTCAAGAGATGCCAATTTCAGAAGGGTGAGAGTTAATTTACCCTGATTGCCTGGTGGCATCCTTCCATACAGTTGACATGCCAATATTGTTCTTGAAGTGATACCGTACCATACCTCATCATCCAATGTTACCACAAGAAGAAATTTAGTTTAAAAAGCAAGTGAGTGGTGTCCACCATCTTTTCTCTCTCACAATTCTCCTTGGAATGATACATGTCACAGCTTTCGAGGGGGAGAGCCACAACTTGTTATACTGAGGTAAGCAAGGGAAGGGGGAAGTCAGAGTGGGAGGATTTCTTCCATAAAATGATGGTGGTGAAACAAATTGTTTTAAAGAAAGACTGAAGAATTGCACTACTTTTGCTCTCCTTGGCAGGTCCTGTCCACCAATAAGCTGAAAATTCAGTTTTGGCTCACTTTTACAGCCTCATCACCTAAGCAGAGCTTTTCTATGGTCACAAAAGCAATACACAGTAGTTCACACGTCACACTAAACCATGCTTTGTTGAATGAGCCATAACAGATGGGTTCACACATCACACTAAACTATGACATGTAGTTTACAAATCATACTGGTTAGAGTCACATATTGTGCTAAGCAAAAAAGAAATGACATTATGGCTTACAGCAATATGTGAATATAACCAATATGTATATTTGCAATATTTCAGGAGTGTGATACTAAGAATAAAATATTTTCAAAATATATAGGATCTGACAATACAATATACTATGTAATACTTCTTTCCCCCCCTTTTAAAAATTCAACAATTTAAAGGAAAAAGAATGACAAAGAAGTAAAAAAGAAATGAAAATAAAGAATAAAACACAAAATAAACACAAAATGAATAAACAATAAATTTGCAAACTTCATGGAACTGAATAAAATGGAATATGTTTTTTTTTAAATAAATGTTTTAAAGAAAAAAGACCAAAAAGAATAGAATAAGGAGACAAAAAAGAATAAAATACAAAATGAATAAACAATAAATTTACAAACATCATGGAAATGAATAAAATGGAATTTATTAGATTTTTTCTTTTTTCTTTAAAAATTTTAAAGAAGAAAAGAAGTATTCTATTTCCAAAGACATTTGTTATTTCTCCTGAGTTACTCAAATACAAGAAGTTGGGTAGCATTCACAAACTGAACTATCCAATACAAAAATATTGGTGCCCTTTATGGTGCCCATTATCTCAGTAAGGTATAATATAATACCCTTCCTGTCTCCTTATCCTTACTATTAATGAAATGTCACATTCACAGTCAGCAATGGACAAGAAGGACAACTGTGAATAGGTCTACCTACCTTCTACAGAGCCAGGATAAGAATGTCTAAAAAAAAATTAGAACATTTCAACCTGATTGGCTAGACATTTATTTATTTATAGAAATAAATTTATATACGTTCCTTTTCCGGGGAGGTGGGCAGTGATAAATTTGATTTAATAAATAAATACATGTATATGGGTGCACATTCACTGTTGAATGTGATATTTCAACAATGTCTAGTTAGACCACTGAGCAGAGAGGAAAGATCCATCATAAAAAGCTGGTTTATGAAGCACAGAAGAAGCAACATGCAACAGAAATTGTTGTGTTAAAGTGGGAATCTGGGTAATTTATCAGATGTGTGACCAGCAGCATGGGTGATGATTGCTTTGTTCAGGCCTTATGCTTGTCCATATATTTGTCTCAACTGGACTTTAATACAAGGCCTCTTGTGCAACGTTTGATGTCACTGATAGTTTGAGGAAGAGTAAACACTCCTTAAGATTTTAGGTGGGGCTAGAGGTTTCCATGGACTACAACTAACTTTCATACCGAACCTGGGACCTTACCGTCTGGGAGAGCTTTTAATTTTGCTTCTCCCCTTACAGTGCAGCTTACTGTTAATGCTAGAGCAGTTGACACAGAGGACAGAATAAGACTATTTTTCATTTCTTTCTTTATTGGCTTTTGAATTGTCCTGCTCTTATGGCTTTCCACTTAATGGAGGGCTTTTTTTGAGTGCTGAATATTTATGCAATCATAACTGTATTTCATACCATTGATGCCAAGCATAACTTGTCAGAAAGCCTTCTGAAAATGCAGAATGCATTTCGCAGGCAGCTTCATACAACATGCCACCTGTTCCATTACATTGAGATGTCTCCATAAATCCACTGCTATTAGATATTAACTACCTTGTAAATCCCAAGCCAATAATCAATTGGCTCACACCCACTTTATGGTAATTGCTCTATAATTAAACCATTAGCACTTAAAACAGGACTAACATTAGAAGTTCTTAATCAAATATTTCCTCTAGGCTTTCTGTCCATAAAAATACCTGATGATACATGATGCTTGAACCATGTAATTGAATATTGTTACCTAGACCACCATTATTTCCAATGACTCTTTTACTGCCGAGGCCTGTTAATGTCATCATCATTTTATTAAAAGAATTCAGTAACTATATGTTTGGAATACCATTCCTGCTTCAATTATTACCTCCTTGAAAGGCATTGGGACTGAGATTTTGGATTAAAATAAATATATAGCATATTCATTTTTTCTTCATGTGTTTGCTATTAATGGTCAACTTTAAGTTCTCTTTAGCTTCAAACTACACTTGAACTGCATGGTTTCCAGTAGTGGACGGTAAACTAGGCACATGGGCACCCTAATCTGAGATGTTTAAGATCAGAAATGGGAAACATCCAAGCACTCCAGATATCGTGGAACTCCATTTCCTGTGAGCCTTAGACGGCAGGCTAATAATAAGAAAAAAAAAATGCTTACTGCAGTCCAAGAACATCTGGAAAGTAACATGTTGTTTAGCCCATACTCAAGAGGAGGGATGTATGTTTGATCTATTTATATAATTTTAGTGCTGTCTTTCAATCTGGAAGACTCCGAAAATGGCTTACATTATAATGTTCAAGCCTTAAAACATCAGTTAAAACATGCAGTAAAATTATTTATGAAAACACCTAATTAAAACAAAGTGCCTGGATATCTAACACCTTTTGGATATCACCAGCTACTGTATCTCAGCTAGTAATCGTTTTGTATTAAAAAAAAAAATACAGGGAGAAGGAAAAAGTGTTTGTCAGCCTTCTCTAATTTAGGAGAGAGTGAATTGGTTGGTTTCTTTAGGTGAGATGCTAGAGAGATAAACATGTCATCAGAGAGGAGGCAAATCTCAAACAACTACAATACTTCTTGTGACAAAACTAAAGCAAAGGACAAGTTCTGATAACATCTTAATCTGAGGCAATGAGATTTGATCTTCACCAGCGTTCTGTATCTGTAAGGCCTTAAGAAGCCCTTGGACGAAGAATGTAAACCTTTAAACACTGGGAGGCAGATAGAAGCAGGGCATGCCACAACCAGTGCTGAAAGACTTCAAAGCATAGCTAGATGACCTCTTTAGAGCAGGTTCAGGCTAATAAAGGGATTAACCAATCAGCAACTGTGCCTCTGCCCCCTCTCTTGATGCTTAAAGGCATAGACATCACTCTGCTCCTTCTATCTGTCATGAAGCAGTGGTTGGGAGTGGTTTTCCCAACAAACTCTCTCTTTGTTTATCCTCCATGGTGGATTTGAAGGATTCCTCTTATGTGTAAGGTACATTATCCAATATCATGCTTCTTGTAATTTCCTTCTGTGACATTTGAAATTCTTGAAGTGAGACCTTGATGTACTATAAGATGTTCACATAGGAAAGTATCTTCTCCTAAGTTGCTCTGGTTCTGTGTTTCTTACATTTTTTGTTCTCTCAGGACCCCTTCCCACTGTTAAAAATTATGGAGGGCTTCAAAAGAGCTTTTGTTTGTATGGGTTATATTTATCGATATTTACCATATTAAAAATTAAAATGGATGCATTTGCTGCTGCTACCCTTCCCACAATTGTTTGACGGGATTTTAATATTGTATTATTTTTTAACATAGACTGGCATATAATTTTTGATTTTGAGGACCCCTAAAAGGGTCTTGCCCACCCCCCCCGGGTCCTAGGACCACATTTTAAAAAACACTGCTCTAGTTGTTTACCTAGGCAGTGGGCAGGAGATTACTGGGTGATTTTGGGCCAGTCACTGTTCCTTAGCACACCATATCCCCCGGGATTGTTTTTGGGGGGGTGGATAATGGAAGAGGGAGTACTTGTAAACTGTCTTGAGCTTCGGAAGGAAAGGTGGGACATAACCCTAACAAATAAAAATAAAATAAAAAACCAGAAGGAAACAAAATACACTCTCTCTCTTAATCAATATCAATACAGAAATAGGACATTCTTGACCACATCCTCCATGATCAGTACTACCAGAGAGGAGAAAGGTGACTGAGGCAGCCAGTGATAGTCCCTCCCACCTATGTAGACTTTCATTTTGTTGTGATGACAGTCTCAGTTGGCAGCTGAGCCAAACATAGCAATACTGATGATCACATTCCCCCCCTCCCCCTCCCACTCTCTCTAGGCCCTTGATTTACTGGCAGTGAACTGCTGAATTTAGCACGTATTAACCCTTCCCTTTTGTGTGACAAGGAGTCACACAACACCTGCGTTCAAGCCAAACATGCATATCAGGACAAAACTCTCACATATTATCTAACCAGAGCAATAAATGTTCTCTACTTCCTTAGCTTTACTTCCTAAGCATAGTTAACTGAGAGTTCCAGGATTCAACAGTTAGTGCCTTCTTTCTAGAACTCACATGTGTGATAAACAGGATTAGGCATTAGGCTTTTATAGTCAGTGCTTGACAATTGCTGTTATTTGGATTTCAGTTTCCACACTTTTCTTTGAGATCATGTGAGTACAAGAAGAGTTGTTTTAAGGTCACCAATATATTGTTATATTTTTACCATTGTTGCCGCTGGTTTTCTGAGTATTAGTATCTGGGTATCAGTTTCACTCTTGACGCCTTGGACAGTAAAACCAAGAAATCCACGTAATAACTTGGTTAGACTAAAGGGTGCCACAGGACTGCTGTTGTTGGAACAAGGGACAGACATAGTGCTCTGGAAATTCTTGACAGAGTAAATGTTCTGTACTCAATCACACCAATCCAAATATCATTTATATGACATTTAAATACATTGTAGAAACATCACTAAAATAAGTTTCATGTAATAGTAAATACAAAATGGGATCAAGCTGCAATTGATTTTTTCCTCCACTAAGGGGAACCATTTCTCATTTTTCTAAGTTACAGTATTTTTTTCTTCCCCCTTTTTAGTAAAATTCTTCAGTGCAAAAGTAACTCCTCAAGTCCCTTACGTGTGTTATCTTAGAGGGACATTGTGTTGTATTTATTGAGGCTTAGTCCTTGATAGAGAGCCCAAGTCATTGGCTTGAAGTAGTCCTGAAACATTCCTAAATTCTGAACACACTTAGAAGGGAGGAGGCCCCACTGAACATACAGAGATATAAAACAAATGTCCACAGATTCCTATGGGGATGGAGTCCAATAGATTCCACCAAGCTCTAGTCATAAGAAAAAAGAATGTTTCTGAGCACTGTGTACACAGAGGGTTATTTTTAAAAAGAGTTTATATCATGGAAATTTGCAATTAAAGTGCATCAGATAAATTTATATTAAAAAAGAAAAACATAAGAACTAATATAAATAGAAGAATTTGGGGAATATGTGTGTTAAAAATATATGTATTGGAGAAAGTTGCATAGAAAAGTTCTCTGGATCAGGAAAAAAGTGTTAACATTTATAGATGCAGATTTTTAATGGAATGTTTAAAAAACCTTGTAAAGCTCAATAGATTAGAATGCTGTGCTATTAAAGAAGACCATAGAAATGATCAGAAATACAAATATACATATGGAAACACCAGGGTTATAAGGAAACATAGAAGTGTATTAAAAATTCCTAGTAGTCCAGTTCTTTGAAATTATATGCTGAAGAAGGGAAAATATAATACAAATCTTGGAATCAAGTGCTAATTCTGTTGGACTTTGTAGATTATATACACTTTCCTCCTTATTTTATTTATTTATTTATTTTCTATCCTGCCTTTATTATTTTTATAAATAATCCAAGGTGGTGAACATACCTAATACTCCTACCTCCTCCTATTTTCCCCACAACAACAACCCTGTGAGGTGAGCTGGACTGAGAGAAAGTGACTGGCCCAAGGTCACCCAGCCAGTCACTCTCATAATATCATCCGAGAGATATAGTTTACACTGAGGTTTACACTTCTATAGGTTATCCTCTTAAGACTGCATAATTTAAGCTGAATCATTTTTTAAATAATACTCAATAGTTTCATTTTATTGGCTGTAAGATATATTTTCTTCAGCAAAGGCTCGTTACCTTGTCATGGTGCTGGAGCTTGAGCACCTCAATGATGCCATGAGCTAAACCGTGAAAGGCCACCCAAGACGGGAAGGTCATGACAGAGAGGTCAGACTAAATGCGATCCCTGGGGAAGGTAATGGCAACCCACCCCAGTATTCTTGCCGTGAAAACTCAATGGATCAGTACAACCAGAGATATGTCGGTATACCATCGGAAGATGAGACCCCCAGGTCGGAAGATGGTCAAAATGCTACTGGGGAGGAACAGAGGATGAGCTCAACTAGCCCCAGACGTGATGATGCAGCTAGCTCAAAGCCAAAAGGATGGCTAGCGGCCGACGGTGCTGGTGGTGAACGGCGAATCTGATGTTCTAAGGATCAACACACCATTGGAACCTGGAATGTAAGATCTATGAGCCAGGGCAAATTGGATGTGGTTATTGATGAGATGTCAAGATTGAAGATAGACATTCTGGGCATCAGTGAACTGAAATGGACTGGAATGGGCCACTTCACATCAGCTGACCACCAGATCTACTACTGTGGACAAGAGGACCACAGAAGAAATGGAGTAGCCTTCATAATTAATAGTAAAATGGCTAAAGCAGTGCTTGGATACAACCCAAAAAACGACAGAATGATCTCAATTCGAATTCAGGGCAAGCCATCTAACATCACAGTGATCCAAATATACGCCCCAACCACAAATACTGATGAAGCTGAAGTAGAGCAGTTCTATGAGGATCTGCAGCACCTACTGGACAACACGCCTAAAAGAGATGTTATTTTCATCACAGGAGACTGGAATGCTAAGGTGGGCAGTCAAATGACACCTGGAATTACAGGTAAGCATGGCCTGGGAGAACAAAATGAAGCAGGACATAGGCTGATAGAATTTTGCCAAGACAACTCACTCTGCATAACAAACACTCTCTTCCAACAACCTAAGAGACGGCTTTATACATGGACTTCACCAGATGGACAACAACGAAATCAGATTGATTACATCCTTTGCAGCCAAAGGTGGCGGACATCTGTACAGTCGGTAAAAACAAGGCCTGGAGCTGATTGTAGTTCTGATCACGAACTTCTTCTTGCACAATTTAGGATCAGACTAAAGAGATTAGGGAAGACCCACAGATCAGCTAGATATGAGCTCACTAATATTCCTAAGGAATATGCAGTGGAGGTGAAGAATAGATTTAAGGGACTGGACTTAGTAGATAGGGTCCCGGAAGAACTCTGGACAGAAGTTGGCAGCATTGTTCAGGAGGCGGCAACAAAATACATCCCAAAGACAGGGAAAACCAAGAAGGCAAAATGGCTGTCTGCTGAGACACTAGAAGTAGCCCAAGAAAGAAGGAAAGCAAAAGGCAACAGTGATAGGGGGAGATATGCCCAATTAAATGCAAAATTCCAGAGGTTAGCCAGAAGAGATAAGGAATTATTTTTAAACAAGCAATGCACGGAAGTGGAAGAAGACAATAGAATAGGAAGGACAAGAGACCTCTTCCAGAAAATTAGAAACATCGGAGGTAAATTCCAGGCAAAAATGGGCATGATCAAAAACAAAGATGGCAAGGACCTAACAGAAGAAGAAGAGATCAAGAAAAGGTGGCAAGAATATACAGAAGACCTGTATAGGAAGGATAACAATATCGGGGATAGCTTTGACGGTGTGGTCAGTGAGCTAGAGCCAGACATCCTGAAGAGTGAGGTTGAGTGGGCCTTAAGAAGCATTGCTAATAACAAGGCAGCAGGAGACGACGGCATCCCAGCTGAACTGTTCAAAATCTTGCAAGATGATGCTGTCAAGGTAATGCATGCTATATGCCAGCAAATTTGGAAAACACAAGAATGGCCATCAGATTGGAAAAAATCAACTTATATCCCCATACCAAAAAAGGGAAACACTAAAGAATGTTCAAACTATCGAACAGTGGCACTCATTTCACATGCCAGTAAGGTAATGCTCAAGATCCTGCAAGTAGACTTCAGCAGTTCATGGAGCGAGAATTGCCAGATGTACAAGCTGGGTTTAGAAAAGGCAGAGGAACTAGAGACCAAATTGCCAATATCAGCTGGATAATGGAAAAAGCCAGGGAGTTTCAGAAAAACATCTATTTCTGTTTTATTGACTATTCTAAAGCCTTTGACTGTGTGGACCATAACAAATTGTGGCAAGTTCTTAGTGGTATGGGGATACCAAGTCATCTTGTCTGCCTCCTGAAGAATCTGTATAACGACCAAGTAGCAACAGTAAGAACAGACCACGGAACAACGGACTGGTTTAAGATTGGGAAAGGAGTACGGCAGGGCTGTATACTCTCACCCTACCGATTCAACTTGTATGCAGAACACATCATGTGACAAGCTGGCCTTGAGGAATCCAAGGCTGGAGTTCAAATCTCTGGAAGAAACATTAACAATCTCAGATATGCAGATGATACCACTTTGATGGCTGAAAGCGAAGAGGAACTGAGGAGCCTTATGATGAAGGTGAAAGAAGAAAGTGCAAAAGCTGGCTTGCAGCTAAACCTCAAAAAAACCAAGATTATGGCAACCAGCCTGATTGATAACTGGCAAATAGAGGGAGAAAATGTAGAAGCAGTGAAAGACTTTGTATTCCTAGGTGCAAAGATTACTGCAGATGCTGACTGCAGTCAGGAAATCAGAAGACGCTTAATCCTTGGGAGAAGAGCAATGACAAATCTCGATAAAATAGTTAAGAGCAGAGACATCACACTGACAACAAAGGCCCGCATAGTTAAAGCAATGGTGTTCCCTGTAGTAACATATGGCTGCGAGAGCTGGACCATAAGGAAGGCTGAGCGAAGGAAGATCGATGCTTTTGAACTGTGGTGTTGGAGGAAAATTCTGAGAGTGCCTTGGACTGCAAGAAGATCAAACCAGTCCATCCTCCAGGAAATAAAGCCAGACTGCTCACTTGAGGGAATGATATTAAAGGCAAAACTGAAATACTTTGGCCACGTAATGAGAAGACAGGACACCTTGGAGAAGATGCTGATGCTAGGGAGAGTGGAAGGCAAAAGGAAGAGGGGCCGACCAAGGGCAAGATGAATGGAGGATATTCTAGAGGTGACGGACTCGTCCCTGGGGGAGCTGGGGGTGTTGACGACCGACAGGAAGCTCTGGCGTGGACTGGTCCATGAAGTCACGAAGAGTTGGAAGCGACTAAATGAATAAACAACAATCACTTTCCTGAGAAGCATCTGTCTCATCAGGCAGATCTTCAGTTTGCTTTTCTGGTTTAATGTCCTCATCAGGCAAAAGATCACCATCAGCAAGTCCTTGCAGTTCTCTCAGATCAACTGGAGAGCTAGAATTTAATCTCCCCCAGTTTTGTTCAGCAGAAGAAGCGCTTTTGCTAATTATCAATTTCTCTCCCACTGTGAACCTGTAGCTCCTCTGGCTTTGTTCATAGCCAACAAAGATGGCTTTGTTTGTTGTTGGGCCTCCTTTCCTTCTCTGTTGTTTTGGAATATGAACCCAAGCAGTGCTACCAAACACTCTAAGATGGTTTACCTTTGGTTTCACACCATAAAACAAATGGAATGGAGTGTCCTGAATCACAGAGTTATACAATCTGTTTTGTACATAACAGGCAGTAGATATTGTCTCTCCCCAATACTTAAAGATAAATGCAAATCTTTAAGCATGCATTCCATCGCATTTTGCAAGGTTCTGCCCTTTCTTTCAGCAACACCATTTTGCTGAGGGGTGTAAGGGTTAGAAAGAATTTGTTCTATCCCCTTTTCCACTAGGAACCTTTTGAATTTGTGAGAAAGGTACTCTCCTCCTCTATCACATTGGAGTGCAGATACAGGCCTAGGGAATTTTCCATTTGCCCATGTCACAAAACCTTTAAATTTCTCAAATGCCTCATCTTTATGTTTTAAGATGTAGATAAATGTGTATCTTGAGAAATCATCAATGATGGTCATTGCATACCTTGCTTGTCCAAGACTTGGAGCAAAAGGACCAATAATGTCAGAGTGTACAATTTCCAAAGGTCTAGTTGTAACTCTGTCACTGTGCTTACTCACAGGAGCTTTTAGTGTTTTGCATTCTTTGCAAACTACACAGTCTAAGTATTTATCACAGGGTTTTATCTTTAGGTCAGCACACAGCTGTGGCATTTGTGCTATATACTTGAAATTAGCATGACCAGATCTTCTATGCATCAGGTGTACACATTGGTCATGATATGGTGTGTTGCCAACTGCAGCCTTGCAGCTTGGCTTCCTTGCATTTTGCACAATGTACAAGGTGTCTTTTAATATACCAGTAGCACACAATTTTCCATTTTTACGTATCTCACAACCATTTTTCTTAAATGTTATGACATACCCTGTTGCAGCCAATTGTGCCACAGATAAAAGGTTTGATTGTAAATTTGGCACATACAACACACCTTTTACAGTTTCTCCCAAGCAGGATAAATACAAGTCACCTTGTCCCATAATTTTGGTCAGAGACCCATCAGCCAAAGATACACTTTGTCTTTCAGTTTTAGACAGTGACACAAAAGAGCTTTTACAATTACATAAATGACAATTGGCCCCAGAATCTAACACCCATACATCAGAATTACCCTTCTCAGCAACCTGTGCAATTTGGGTTGTCTGAAGAGTCTTCTTCTGTGTTGCCCTTGTGTTCTTCTTCTCTGTCTTTCTACGCTTGGGTCTCAAGGCACAGTCTTTCTGCAAATGTCCAGCTGAACCACAAGTGAAGCATCGCTGGCTGGCTAGCACTGTGGCCTCAGCTTCTGTTCCCTTCTTTTCCCTTGTTTTCTGGTATGCAGCTTTCCAGAAGAGATGGGGGGGGGGATCTTTCCTCTCTCTTCTCCCATTCAGTGAGTAAGCGCTGTGTAACATACGATGGGGTGAGGTCTGCTTCAGGTAAAGCCTCCGGGGTAGAAATCAGCATGTCCCACGTTTCATTCAGTGAGGACAGGAGGATATAGGATTTTGTGAGAGGTGTAAATTCCATTCCTCTCTCCTGCAACTCAACAAACAGCTGCTGAATATAATGCAGGTGCTCAGGAAGGCTATCTCCTTCTGCAAGGTAGGCTTTGTACAGCTTTTTTGTCAGGGTAACTTTACTCCCTGATGTTGCCTTTACATACAAGTCTCTCAAAGCATCCCAAAGTTGCTTTGCAGACTGCATACCTCGCACGTGGACTAGCTGATTGTCCTCAACTCCCAGGATAATGGTGGGTCTAGCCCGTTCATCCTATCTAAGCCATTCAGCACTGGGATTTTGGGGGGTTTGCTCACCAATTTGCAGCCAAAGATTCTCTCTGCGAAGATACATCTCCATCTTCAGGGCCCAATTCAAATAGTTGGTCTCTGATAGGTGCTCCAGAGGCATTGCTGAGGGCTGGGAGGTAGCCATGGCTTCTTCCTTCTTTTGCAAGTCACCTCAGCTGGCTTCTTTGTCCTGTAGACCAGCAGTTGCTGGAAAATCTCCAGGTGTCTCCAAAGAAAATCTTCACAGGTCTTTGCTACCTGCCATTAAATTGGGCATGAGGTGTGGAGCTGATCTCTCTATTCTCTCTGGGGGATTACTGGGCTGCTTACTGGGCCCATAACCTGTTGGCAGAGTGCTAGGAAAGCCTTTGGCCCAGGAGAGATCAGAAAAGTCACACACCAGGCATTTCTATAAAAATAATTTTATTTACAGAAAGCAAAACATATTTAAAAGCGTCTGCATTCTCATAGGCTCTCAGTGAGAGCTGCTTAACTCTCTACATGCCTACACAGAAGGGAAACTGAAACTAAAACAAGTCCAGGCAAGTTCTTCTCCCCAGGTGCAAAAATTAACATCCGAAAAGAGGACAATTAAATTCAACCTCTTCACCCGGCCAAAATGATTAGTTACCATAGTAACCTTAATCTGTAGTAGAAAACATATGAACAAAATATACCAACAAATCAGAGGAACACCCATGGGATCTCCTATTTCAGGACTCATAGCAGAGATTGTAATGCAGTGTCTGGAAAGGATAGCACTCCCACACATACAACCCAAAGTATGGATCCAGTACATGGATGACACTTTTGTCATAATAAAAAAGGAACAACTAGAGGAAACGCATGAAACAATCAACAACATTTTCATTGGAATAAAATTCACTAGGGAAGAAGAAAACAACACACTACCTTCCTTGGACATCTTCATCAGTACAGGAAATGATGGCAAGTTAGAAACACAAGTCTACCAGAAAGCTACCCACACCAACCAAGTGCTCCATTACCAAAGTAACAACCCAACCTCCCACAAGAGGAGCTGCGTAAGAACATTATTCAGATGAGCACCCATGCACTGCAGCAACCCAGAACAACAGAAAAGGGAAACAGACCACCTATACAGCATCTTCCAGCAAAATGGATACCCCCTCAACTTTATCAAAAAGTGCCTCACCACTCAACCCACTACAACCCAACCAACAGAAGCTATGAAAAGGATAACACTGCCATACAGCAGAAACATCTCAGAAACTACCAACAGACTGTTACAACCACATGGCATCACCATACCACATAAACCAACTAAAACTCTTCCAAACATCTGAAGTAACTCAAAAGACCCAGTAGCCCAAGAAGAAAAAACAGGAGTCATCTACAACATACAGTGCAAGGACTGTAACAGCCACTATGTAGGACAGACGGGCAGAAGACTAGCAGAGCTCATCCACAAACACCAACTAGCAGTCAGAAGACACAATGAAAACTTCTTAATCTCACAACACATGGACAGACTCAACCATACTTTCAACTGGGAAACTGTGAGCATCCTAAACCAAGCTAAATCCAAAAATGCTAGGGAATTCCTGGAAGCCTGGCACTCAGACAAGTCAGCCATCAACAGGCACATAGAGGCAAACAACATTTACATACCATTCAAAAGAGACAATAGAAAAACCAAAAGACCAGAACACCTCCTCACCAGCAATCAACACCCAGATATGCAAAGATTAACACCAGGATTAATACCAGATGAACAATCAAACAGTACACAATACCCTAATCAAGGAACTATTAAGTCAATCAACCAAGCAGCAAACAACAGCCTAATCAAGGAACTATCAAGGAGAGAACAACACCCCCACCAACAGAAGCAGGGCAAGCCACGGTATATAAACTGAGAGCAAGGCCCACTCCCTCTTTGCACTGAAGATGTTGCCTAGTCTGGCAATGAAACATCTGCAAGAAAACAACAAGGCTCAGAGAGCATCAAGGACTCCACAGTTCAAAACAAAATCTCCTTGCTGCAATACAATATGGAATGTGTACTGTACTGAATTCACAGTTGGACTATGCTTCTTCCCATTAGATATGGAAGCAGTTGTAGTAGAAGAGCGTATTAGAAGTGGGACTTAGTGGTTCTGTGTCTGTGTTTGGACTGTTTAGAAACTATTTGGACTGTCTTGAAACTATTTGCTATAGTGTTACAGATAATGATATTTAAAATAAAAATTATAAAATGGGGCCTATAACTAAGCATATGCCACCTCTTGATTAGGTAAGGAAAGAATAAAGAAAGAATGCTTTGATGAGGAGCAACAAATCCTGGAATTCTCTGGCACACTCATTTTAGCCCAGATATTGACACCAGCTTGCTTGGGTTGTCCTGATGCTGTGCTGTTTATCATTTGAGTGATCATGTGGACCCTTTTTGGCTTTGGGGTCCATAATGTCAGCCCTGAGGTCCAGCTCTGCACCATTGTACAGAAAGTGTGGAAAAAGACAACCAAAATGTCTAGTGAAGACAAGGAAAGAACACATGATCACTGATACATGATATTATAAAAAAAGGCAGAGACTTTCCCCCTCCATCTCACAATTTTAGAAGAAACAAAATGCAAGTAGGTTCAAAACTGATACAACAAAGTACTTATTTATAAAACTCATAGCTAAACTAAGGAATGCATAGCCATCACATGTGGTCGAGAAATCCAATTTAGATAGTTTTAAAAGAAAACTGAACAAATTCATAGAGGATCAAACCACCAGTGGTTACTAGCCTTTATAGTGCTATACGGCTTCTTGAATAACTTACTAACTGCTAAGGAGCATCTATTACAAAGGGTTACCACTTTCCATACTTGTGGGCTTCCAGAATGCAATTAATTGATTTGCTGTGCTACACAGCATGCAGGGCTAGAAACTGGCTGGATCCCAAAGGGCTCTTTTAACATTCTTATAGAAGCTATTCTCCTAGTATATTCAACTTCTATTTTGGATCACAAAAATGAAAATAAAATTATTCTCCTGCAAAAATGAAATATTATTTAAAGACAATGACATCCATTGTGGTTCTTCTGAAATATTATAGTTCTTATGAACAGTTAAGTTTTTTTTAAAAAAAATTAACTCTGTGAAAATTTAATCAACATTATGCTTAAACATATGAAAACTGTCCTGCAACGAACTACAGATAATTCTATCTGTCCCAGCATTACTAAAATGTAGTGAAGATTGACAAATGTAATGATCAGCAACTTCTTGGAAGCAGTAAGAGATGCCTAATGCATCTGAATCATTGCCCCAATTTTGAGTAGTGACTGCTTAGCAATGGAATGGCTTCAGATAGTTTCTTTCATGTGAAGAAGGAATAATTCACCATAAAGAGCTACTTTCTAATGATTTCAAACTGCTGACACAGTGATGTCTGTTCTGAAAATTTTAAAAAAAATTAGTTGAAATGGGAATATTGTGGCTCTATCCTGACACGAATTATATACAGATGAGAGAGTATGAAACAGTTACTTAGTTTTTAAAAGTGAACATAATTTCAAAACTAAACTTGTTTTTCAATAAAACGGCACAAATGTAAGTAAGATCCCAGGGGATAACCTTGTCAATTAAATGTACAGTCCTAACATGTGCTGTTTCCTGAAACATAGAGCTAATCTTTAGAAATCATTGATCTTCTTTCTGCCAGTCTGGGTACCATTCTTTATCAGGACAGAGAGAAGATATATTGACTTCTACTACTACTACTACTACTACACTCTGAAGTTGACATGGGATGGAACAAACACCAATCCATGGGCCATATGTGAACCCCACTGCCAATTTTAGCAGCCCAATGCTCCTCCAGGATCATGTTGGCAAAATTTGACAGCACAGGGTAATTTTTAAAAAGTACTTTTCCAATGTGGTAGTAAAAAGTACCCCTCCACATATATGTGAGCTCCTCCTCCAACCATACCTGTGAACTGCTTAAAGTGACCCTGTAAAAAATATTCACAGCAAGCTGAATTGGCCAGACAGGGACCAGTGGCCCAGTAAACCAAATTGTTGATATTCACTGGCCATATCTCAAAGATGGCATAACTGGCATGCTGACCTAGGAGGAAGGGATAAATAAAAAGAAGGTCACCCAGATGGGTTTATAAAAAACATTCCAATGCCATGCTGTAATTTACACTGTGTCTGTCTTTTCTTTGACTTGTCTCTGAAATGTAGTAGGCCAAAGGTATATTAGCTGTGGTTCTGCTTTTGCTCAGAGCTGCTCATCAAGCTGGCAATGCTTTGCTGGAAGCTCAGTGTATACTGTTGTGTTGTTTCTGATAACACAACTATGTTGCATGTTCAAAGTGATTTGGTTGCTTTAGGTCAGGGTTCCTCAACCTTGGCAACTCTGAGCTGTGTGGACTTCAAAGCTGGCTGGGGGATTCTGGGAGTTGAAGTCTGCACAGCTTAGAGTTGCCAAGGTTGAGGAATCCTGCTTTAGGTGAGCCAGGTTTTGGCCATAGCACTCAACTAAAATTCTGTCACCTGTTCATGAGAAAAAAACCCTCCCCAATTAAAAAGCAGGACCCCAAATGCTGCCCCCATCCAGTGCTATGATGTTCTTCATGGTGTTAGCTATGCACTCTGTGGTCCCCTGAAACTAGAAAAATGCAAAGGAAAGTACAGCCCCCATCTGCAAACATATTTAGAAGATCACAAAGGAAGAACTTGCATATGTTTTCTGAGAGAATTGCAGAAAATTTTGCAAGGACTGAACAACATACATTAGGAAAAGATCTAAATAATGGACATTTTCTTGATCTTGATTATAATCTGCTTTACTGGCTATATGATAAAAACAAAGACTTGGAATACAGCAATATATTGTGGGGCTTCAGGAAAAAAGTTGCATTTCTCCAGAAATAAGAAGCAGAGTAGATCTGAACTGTTACATTGCTGGCACTGGGTTTTTTCCCCTTTTCCCCTTTATTCTGTTAGAGCATATAGGACTTTTGCTGAAACAATTATCTTTTCCTGATATAAATTCTCTGAGGATAGAACTGTGCACGAGTAACATTTGTGCCTCAATGTTTTAATCTCATGGGAGACTTTCTCTACCCCCAGTGAAGTTTTGCTTGCTGCCATCCAGGAGGCGATGAACAGAAGCAGCTGTGATCATTTCCAGTTGTACTTTGAGAACTTCATTATGTACAGAAAATGTCTTCATAAATAAAAGTGAAGGTGGGAGAATATTTCTCATAATTAACAGGATGGATCGAGATTTCTGTCAGTTGATTCTGGTCTTCAGTTACTGCTTTAGGCAATCTAAACATGTATACAGAGGGCTAGGAAACATCAATATTGTATTTGTACTGAGACTGCCTTGATGCCTCATATTATATGAAATCATCCTTGAGAAATTGATCTTTTCTATTGTGAAGGGATGCAAGAACTCTGCAGTTCCCCTCTATATGATATCATAATTAACTGTTATATTTCCAGTACTTAGATTACACAAATGTTTTTTACATTCTCCTTTCTTTTCACCCTCTATAAGATAGGAAAGCAAAAAAGTACAACCTAATGCAGTTTTTTTTAAATTCATCCTTAAAAAAAAAAGCAGTGGAGCAGAATATGGTCTTACTAATGTGTACAATAAAATGAATCACCTTCCTAGTTCAACCTATTCTCCTTTAGGGACTAAATTCACTGCTTGGTAGCTCACTGATCTTGCAGTCACAACCAAGAATATCCCCAACAAGAAGTTCACAACATCAACATGATGGGTGTGACTGGGTGATCGAAGCCTGCTCCTTTTTAATGTGCATTGCATGCATTGCATGCATGTGAAATGGAGTGAAGCTACAATCCCTTGGTAGCACCCATCATGTTGACTCAACCACCCAGTGTCTCTGGTCACTACATACTGTTTTCAACTTTGGCATTTCTCTAACAGTAGGAATTCCTAGAAGCACATAACCTGGTTATGGTGATCTATATGTTCTGGAAATTTCTGGGTTGGATTGCTATCATATGTAAGACTTCCCTTGAAGATGACTTGGAATTTTCAAGCACAGAGAACAACTGTCAGACTCATATATTTCACACCAATTATAAAATAATTATACTGTTTTCTAGAATCTAGAACCTGGCTGCTTCTGGGCCAAAGTCAAGCATTAGTGGTTACTTCTAATATCCTGGAAGGCTTTGAACCCAATATCTGATGGAGTATCTTTTCATATATCAACTGCCCTTACCTTAAAACCTTCTACAAAAAAACTCCTAGTGCATCCCCTACACAGCAAGGAAGGCACCTTATCAACAGAAGACAATGTGTTGTGATGGCACCATAATTTTGCAAGAAGGGCATAGCAAGGAAGAAGCCCACAATGCCCACATTTGAGAAGAAGACAGGGACAAAAGAATATCTTAAAAGGTTTGTGGTAAAACATCAAGCTATTAATCGTGTTCTTTCCTAGATTGTAGATGAAATGCTCTGTGGCACTACCAAATATTTTGATCATAGCATAAGGACTTGGTCTCTGAATGCTAGCAAAAAAAAAAAAGAAAAGAAAACCATCAAGTACCTATTTTGTCTTCTGCAATGATGCAAAGCATAAGCAGTACTATGGAGAGGGCAAAAATGAACCCTTTGGAGACCTGTCTGCACTGTTCTTTCTTGGTTTTCCTGCCTGAAATGCTGGAACCACGGGGCCATTCTGCATTGCCCAAAGAATTCTCTGATATCTAGAATAATATCTGTTGTCTGCATCACTTTATCAAGCAGTAAAGATGTATTAGCAAAGGCAGAAGTTTACATGATAAATGAACTAAGCAGAACACATTATTAGTTTGTTATTTTTTTCCAAATGAAATACACAAGAAAGAAAATCAGCCTGGTGAGGAATTTTATCTCCTGTCTGGTTTCTATCCCAAGGTGGTGGTGTTAAACTGGGCAGATGGTCTCAAGAAAACTTTCCAATTTCTCTGGGTACAATCTTGGCAGCCACAGGAGATGATTATGGAGTGGGGCCTGGTGACGCTTTCTATAAAAATTTAAAGGGTACTATATACAGCCCAAACACTGGTTGTAGATAAGGCATTAGGCTCCAAGCTGCAGAGATCTGGCACTGATTTATTGCAAGAAAATAATTATGTATTGACAGGTGATAATTCCTTCCAAAAGGGAATAAATTGATGGTGATTGAAAATGAACTTTAGCCTGGATAATTCCAGAGAAGAAAACAAATATAGGTGCAGCAATCTTACCATCTGATCTTTATTGATCTGCCTTTTACTGAGACAGACTGTTGATCCATTGCCCAATATTGTTTCTCTGATTAGCATTAACTCTTCTAGATTTTAAATAGAAGTATTTCCCTGATGTGTTACTTTAGATCCTTTCAACTAGGGATGGAAAAAAACCCTTTTGTGCACAAAGCAAGTGCTGAGGCATTGAAAACAGCTGTATCTGTAGCCAACTGTGATGATGCCCAAGTGATGGAATGATGTAATCACACAGATGGTACAATTATGCATTTGTGTCAGGACATCTGACACATGTAAACCACAGCATTTGTATAATTACATCATTCTGCATGTGTTATTCTTTGTCTCCCCCACCCCCTTCCCTCTGAGAATGCCCATACTGAAACCTTAGAGTTCTTCCTCTCCTCCACAATTCTCAATTGATCTTGATGAAGTAAAATAGTCAGTATGTTGTGGCTACCTCCATCTTCACCCTGCCTGAATACATTCTTCAGCTAATATAATCCCTATATTAGCTACCTAGGTTTCATTTAAATATAAGGGAAAATGTCCTGATGGTAAGATTTGTACAACAGTAGAACAGTCCAGCTATGGAAGTTGTGCATTCTCCATCTCTGGTGTTCTTAAAGAAGAGGATGGACAGCCATCTTTCATGAACGGTTCAAATGGCTGTCCTGCACACTGAAGAGCATTGGACTAGATGATGCTTGTGGTCTTTTCCAGCTCTATAATTCTGTGATTCTAGGATACAGATAAGCTATCTCTCTCTCTCTCTCTCTCTCTCTCTAATCAACATCTGTCAAAGCAGGTGGCAAAGAGAGAGGAAGAAAGGCAGGTGATAACCATCACAGAAGCCTCTTCAACTGGACTTTGACTTCCCTGCAATCTGATCCCTGAAAAGAGGAAGGAAATTATGATCACCATGAAAACCCATGCAGTTGAACTCTACCCCCCATCCCATCTAAAGGACCATTGCCCCCAACTGCCTTGTGAGAAGGATCCTAAAAAGTTGTTTTTTAAAAAAAATAATAGTGATTGCATTTTTATTTTAAATTGTTTGTATTACTTGTAAACTACTTTGGGAGGATTTTTATCCTGAAAAATAGAGATAAATAACTGTAATAAATAAACATAACTCTGCTGTTCCATGCTTATGGAACAATTTTTAAAGAAGTCAGATTGTTGCACTGGATTGCACAGGTTCATGCATTTAAGAAAATAGCACAACTCCTGCTCTATGGTAGCTTTTAGTTCACTTTTTCATGCATGGGGGTGGGGAGGGGGCAGGGCTCTGTAGGTTTATCATTGACCTTGCAGAGTGTTCAGTCATGCAGAGAAAGTTATTCATGAAATTGTGAGGAGAGCTCCTCTTTAGGCCACCAATCCTGCAAGGTTGGTGACTGAAGAATTTATGGGATGGAGGAGTCAGCATGCATGGCTTCATTTTTCTTATATGTGAATAAGTATCTATTTCAGGTATATATTTAAGGAGGGATATGTCCATTTCTTGTTAAGATAAAATTTAAAGGCAAAGATTATTGCAGGTTGAGGCATTCTCTCTTTGTATGTGTCATGTTCCTGAGAGTGGGAATTTGACCTTAACAAGATTTAAGGAAGCAGATTTTGTAACTAACCAAAAGAAGATTTATTTATGGAAATAATTATAGGGATAAGCAAAGCCTAGCACCTAGATAACTACATCATACAAGGTCAGGAGGACAGTTCAAGAGCACTCATCACATGCATGTTTACCTGGGAAGAAAGGCAGAAGCAAGTGATATGTTAGACAAAGATCAGGCAAAGTGATAGATAAAGAGGAGATACAGAGAAAATCCTTCACTGTCTTTCCACTGTTGGCCCCTTGTGATCTGTGGATCATGAGGTACTGAAAATTCAGTGCCATTGGAATTGGACCCCCAACAAGGATGTCCTTAAGTCAGTGTTTCTCAACCTCAGCAACTTTAAGAAGTGTGGACTTCAACTCCACATCATGGTAACTGTTGGAGTTTCCTTGGGAATGTTAGAGAAATGATCTGCCACTGTATTCCTCTGGGATATTTTTAACTTCCCATCAAGCCAATAGCCCTAAAGTTCCCAGGTGTCCCCTATCCAAATACTAGCCATGGCCAATCGTGCTTAGCTTCTAAGATCAGCTCTGTGCTTCCATCTGGCGAGACATATTACGATTCCGATTACCATTCAAGAAGTAAGATGGTTGTTCCCTCCCACCCCTTGACACTCAAAGAAAAACCCTTCTTTATTTGTTTTTCCATATTGCTGTCACAGTGTGGCTTTAATTCATTCCCTTTCTTACCTTTCCCATGTATTTCAGTGCTAATTTTGATAAAAAGAATTGAGAGCTTGTTCCCTTGAGGGTTCCAGCTTACTGAAAACAGAAAGTAAGCTCTCCACCTGGAAAATATATATACAGTTATTTTTTCCCTTTAGTTCCTCACAGTTAAATCTAGACTATTATCTTCCATGAAACAGGGTTTCATTATTTTTATTATTTAGCTATTTCTTGTAACTAAGTGAGAAAATAAAGAGACATGAAACAGGGTGTTGGGAGCTACATAATAGGAGGGCAGGTTACAATTCATTCAAAGCTTGCAGGAAAAGGCACATTAGAAAAGCTCAGGAATACTTCTGTAAGGTGTAGGAGGCCAGGTTTGATCCTTCTCATGCACCGATAAATCTTAGTCAAGTAAATTGTCCCTAACCAATTTACAGTTGCCATTTCACCAGAAATTGCAAGGAGGTTTCTATTTTGGCTTTCACAAGAATGGCTTTCACAGAAATGGAGCCTCTTCCTCTGACTTTGAAACAATTATCATTCTACCTAAAAGAAGGTGTCTAGTAGCCCCTTTGCCAACTAAAACATTTAATAAAATAATAATTAATAAAGAAGAGGTGCTACCAGACTCCTTCTGATGTTTTGCCACCATAGACTAACATGGCTCTCCTCCTACAACATTCTACCTAAAGCAGCTGAAGACCTGAAGAAGGAAAACAGGTCCTTAGCAGAAGACATTGGCACAGATCCTGACATCCTGAAAATAGACATCATTCACAGGTCACTTTTGCTATAGAAGAGAGCAATGATTTTCACTGATACCCTCACCTTTTTCCAGTCCTTTTTTTCATCCAGAAATCCATTCCAAAGGGTTGGCATTCTCTCCAAACCAGGAGTAGTTGCATCTGAAATGCTGAGAGTATGCTGCAGGCAGATGTACAACATGGCTGTCATACAAAATGTAGCATTCCCTCCTGCTCCCTCTGTCCCCCTATCACCCCAGCTTAGCTTTGTCTTTTTTTCTGGGAGGTGGGCACACCTCCAAACAAAGTGCTGGGCTGAACCCAACCATCACTTTTATTTTCTAAAAAGTCCTATGATAAATGAACAAATGGGTGGATGAAATGAAAGGACAGATAGATGGATGTCTGGTCAGGAAATATTGCAAAAAACAAAGACACTGAAAGCTGGTACATTGTATATATACTGTATTTACATTAAAAGAAACTTTAAAAAAGAAAGTGGGCTAAGGCATACAGGAGTGAGGCTTCAGAAGGTATGGGGCAAAAATGCTTGGCTGCTGAATACTGCTACATCAAGGGCCTTTACTGTATAGAGATTGAAAGAGTCTTTCTGTTCTCAGAAGGGCACATGCAGATCATAAAGGAAGCTTTGCCTTTATGTAACTCAACATCCAAACCATTTTTATTATTCTGACCAATGTGTTTCTTCCCGGGATTGAAATTCTTTTTCCCATCTGTCTGTAACATTTTTTTCTTGATTGTGATAGGAATGTAAAATGTAATACATTGCCAGAAGAAGGTGTTATTCAGGAAACAAGTGATGATAAGCTTTTATTTCTCCTGCTTCTAAATAACGCAGAGTTTCCTAAATGGCACAAACACAAGTATAAAGAAGAAAAAGAGTTAATTAGTGAGAATATGTTAACAGCAAGCTGAAGGCAAAGAGCAGGAAAAAAAAAAGCAAGGGCCACCACTGGAGGAATGGCTTTGGAAAGGCTGCCATATCATGGTAAAGTGTCAGATCAGACCATTTATTATGAATGTTTCTTGACAGAATTTTCATTGATTTTATAACATATCCACCTGCCCCCTTCTCAATGAATATTGAAAACCTCACTGATTTCTCATACCTGCCAGTTCTTGCCTTTGGCAGGGGAGGTGCTTTCTTTGCAGTGGCCAAGGCCCCTGCCCAGCTGTGCTGAAACTCAGTTCTCATCCTGGGAACAAAATAGCTGCATTGGTTGGGCTCTGGGGATAAAGACTAGGGACATCAGTCCTAAAGTAGAATCTCTCCTCTCTCCTCTGGTTTGCTCAGAGGCTATACAGTACATGTAGGTCCTGACTGAGTTTATGCATGGCCATGGCTGACTACCCCGCTCTCCATCCTTGATTAATGGAACTCACTGCAGTTGCAACAGATCAGGCCAAAAGGCTGGTTGTTGGAGCTGGAGATATTTTTTATTCAGGATTCATAACTAGCTTTTGGTTGTGTGCATGTAGATGTCTGTTTATGCTTGGTCTTTTTCATAGATATGTTTTCTGTAATATGTAATGTTTCATGATGATACTGTCATAACGTTTTGACCTGTGACAAAGGTCCTGGACTGAAGTCATACTATGCCCAGTTTGTATAGGCTCCCTCCTCCTTACAGGGGAGGGGTTATATTAATGTCCAGCCTGGCTCAGCTTACCTGTGATGCAGCTGGGTTACTAATGACTTCTCACCGTTCTGATCCACATCATGGTGGACCTGATGGTGGACCTGATCCTGCACCAACCTTTCCAGAGAAGTTGACTTCTAAATTGGGCTGCCCTTTGCCAAGATCTGTGCCTTTGGCCATGCCAGACTCTGTAAAATTAAAATTAAACCCTGGAGTCCTTTGTGCTCTCTGATCCTGGTTGTTTGCTTGCACTGATGATGTTACCTATGCAGATAAAAAAATGTCTGCAGGCAAACTACCGAGCTCATAGAACACCAAGGACTCCACAGTTCAACCCTGAGCTACAGATATTCTCCTCTATTAAAATTAAACCCATTTAATTTAAAACTGATTTCCTATCCTACAGTAAATTTTGGGCTGCTTAGTGATACAAGGGTTCTGCAATGACCTCACCTCTCCACATCCCTTGATCTTTGTCCTTCAGTGGCAATGGAGGGAGAAGTTTGGTGAATAGGCTAAAGATCTAGGACAGCCAAGCATGTATGGAGTATGTACATACTTTAAGAAAAGAGAAAACTCAGTGCATATAGTATATATGATGAGTAAGGAAAACAAATATCTGTATAAATAAGGAGGAAAATGCACATTCATGCCAAATCAGAATCTATGCAGTGAATATTGTATTTTAGCATTTCTATTTACACCATAATTTATATCTCTGTTTTAAACATTCTTTTTGTTAAATAAAAATGTCTAATCTTCTAATAGCATAAAAATAGAGCAAATATATATTTACTTAGGTATTATAGATGCATTAAACTGGGATGTAAGGAGAATGTTATCCTTAGCATGGGAAAATATTCCTTGTATTTTATTACCTAACATTTAACACATTCAGATTGTCCTCTGTATTCCATTGCTCCCAAAAGGATGTTGTGAGAAACATTTTTATACCTATAAGAATGGAGACATAATGATATCTGTACCAACTCTTTAATGTATTTACAGGGCACTCTGGCAAAATAAGGCAAAACAAAACTATACACCACCATCTGTAAATTACCAGTTCAGCATTGTATGGTTTTATTCCACCTTCCACCATGGAAAGTGAATTTGCCTTGTTCCTTAATAAATCGTCTGTGGTTCTGTCTTGCTCCAGAATTCAAAGTATTCTGCTCAAGTTTTATTTAGATGAGAAAGTTCTAGCATGCTACTTTTCTGTCCAAAAATTTGAGTGTGCTTGCTAAGTATGAACATACCTCAAGTTGCTGTATAATAAACACACAAATTATAATGGCAATAAATTTATGATTGCTCCTATATTAATTTAGTAAAAGGGAAGTGAGAAGTGTTTTTAATACTTCAAAAAGCTGAAGGCAGCAAATTGTTTATTAACATGATTATGACATATTACCAAACTGGTCTTATCTTATCTCTACAAAGGACACTTGCAGAGGCAGTATAAAGGGTGGAATTAAAGATTAATTTTAAATGAATATTTTCCCAAGAGTTCATAGCAGAAGTGCATATGCAACCAGGGCAGGTGTGAGAAACATTTTTTACTTCTTTTTTCAGACTGGATAATCTTGTTCAAAATATTCTCTCCCTTTGTTTCAGTGAGGGGAGAAATAATGATGCTGACTCAAGGACTAATATTTTTCTGCTGTATCAGGGGCCTGACATCTTATTAGGGAGACTCTGGAATCTGCAGATTTGAGGCCTCAACTGATCTACCCCTCAACCCATTGTGTTTTAGCCACCACATGATCACTGTGAAGTTTTGGTAAATAACCTCCATTTTATGGGCCCATATTTCCCCTAGTGGGATGAAAGTTGTGTGATGTTCAGTGGCCTAATCATTGCTTTCTCTAGTATTTAAGAATTTTCCTTTAAGTTGTACTTTTTAAAAAAAAACTATGGAATTTAAGTCATGTGTGACTTATCTCACTGATTTTAATGTGTGCCAAGTTCAGCTAAATCTGATCCACCCCCATAGAAAACTACTCAAAATCACTATCCTCTTCTCTCTGTAGTATGGGTCTTTCTTATCCTAAAAGAATGGCTTTCTCATCCTAAAAAAAATCCAACAATATTCTTTGCTAATCCACTGTTTGCATACAAATTCTTTGCTAATCCACTGTTTGTATACAAATAGTATACAAATAGTAAATAAGTAGAATCTAGAGGCAACTTTTCTATATATGCTAAAAGTAACAACCCCATTAACCCCTCAGAACAATGTTAAAAAGGGTGGGAGAAAGAAAAGAGATAGTATTAATAGTAGGAAAAAGGGATGTGTTGGTGGGAGAGTAGTGTCAGTTCTGCACTGATAATCAAACAACATAAGAAAAATGTCAAATCAAGCAATGCATATTTAATCAAAGATTTTGACATATACATAGAAACAAGCTTCCATATTTGAAAATCTTCACTGAGAGTGAATACAGAGAATCACATCCTTGTAAAACAAGTTTCTTGACCAGTTTTGTGTGTCCATATAAGAATTTTCAAATGTATAATATGACACAGAGCAGAATACTTTTAATAGTGGAAAGGCTATTTCTAACACCCAATTTATCTATATTATCATGAATAATGTATATGGATTAGAAGGGTGTGGAATATAGAATTTTGGATGAACATTTAATTGAATGCTGGGTGAGTTGACAGGAAGAGCAAACAGTTTGATGCGGGAGTTCGATGGAAAAAAGGAAAGAAGCAGAAGAGAGGGGAAGAACCAAGGAGGGAGCGAGACTGCTGACTGGTTGTTTGTAGCTGTTGCATTGTTTCCTGACAGCTGTTGATTGCCCATTGTATGTGACTGGAGGATTGCTTTATGCTGAGCTAGTTTAGGCAGTTTCAGGAGACATATAAGGAAGCCAGTTTCCAGAGAGTGAATTCACAGAGTAAGCAAATGGGGAGAACAGAAAGAAACTGGTGTTTGATGGAAGGAGTCAAGGAGAGCCTCTTTTCCTCCTCTTCTGTTCATCTAAGCAACATGGAGAGAACTGCTCTTATAGCTTAAAGATGTGCCAAGTTTGTTTTCCTCTTTGAAGATGACATGAATTACACAGGTTGCAATTGCAGGCGGATTGTCCTCCTGGAAAAAGGGGTGAAGGGACTGGATATGAACTGTCCACCCTCTAGCTCATTAGCAAAGATGACTAATTTCTGGACTGGAGACAGGAGGTGCTTGTGAAGGGAGGACAGTACCAAGAAACCTCCCATAATATAGAAGAAAATCAGAGAGGACACAAAAAGTTGGAAGAGGAATGTGATATGAAGGACCAAGACTGTCAAGAAGTGCTTTGCGGGGTGTGTGTATGTGTGTGTGCTTTCAAAATAGATTCCCTGTAGATGATGTTGCACCCCTGGATGAATAACAGCTGCTCCAAGTTTTAGGAACTGAGGGAGAGGACTGCAAAGAAAAAGAGTCCAATCTCTAACCTGAAGAGTAATCTGTCAGCTGGATAGTCTTTCAAGTGATGTGCTGCCTTCCTGGGACTCATATTTAGAATGTGATGACTGCAACACTCTTTAAGCCCACTCATAAATATTCCTTTCTACTGATCCATGTGAAAAAGTGAGACACTGCAAAGAATGATGAATCACTGGGGAGGAGGGGAAAAGATGAGGGCAGAGGTGATGTGTTCTTCATTTCTTCCTGTTGAAGGATATGACTCAGGAAGAGAGAGAAGACTATTGGAAGAACCAAAAGAGAAACATATTGGAAGAAATTGATGAGGGACTCTGATGATATCCAAGAAGCCATTGAAGACCTGGCTTTTCTCCCATGACTAGGGGTAGGTTGATGGAGGAGCCCCTGTTGGATGCTGTGTGTGTGTGTGTGTATAGTGTATATATATACACTTTGTGTGTGTGTATGTGTGTGTGTACACACACACACACACACACACATATAGACAGACACACATACATATATACTATATATACAGTGTGTGTATATGTATATGTCTTTGGGCTGCTTATGATTTTTTCTCTTTTATACTGTTGTTCTTGCTTTTTGGATTGTAAGCTAGCCAGAGTCATTAGGATTCAAGTGGCCTTTAAATTGTTTGTATGTAAATAGGTCGCTCCTGACAAGAGATGGGCAGGAAAATGTGTTTGGAAGGTGCCTTTGAACATGATTCAGAGGGCTTTAAACTGAATTCTGGATGAAAGGAAGATAAAACCCTAGACAGTAGTGTGACACCAAGAACTGGGAATGATACATGGGATGTGCAGATATGCAAAAATGAGTAGGTGAATGCAGAATGAAGACCCAAGATTTTCAATAACTCTATAAAAATGGGAACAACCAGGAAGGACCTGAATTCTTAATGCGGAAAGTCAAATATGATTTAGTAAGTACCAATGAAACCTATTGGGAGAAAGCTCATGAGGGATTGCATAGACTGAAGGATACAACTTTTTCAAAAGGAGTAGGTGGACAAAGAGCCAAATTACAGATTTCAGAGAGGAAAGGCATAGTAATAATAACAGGAGACTTCAACTGTCTGGATATCAGTTGGAAAACTCAGCCAAGACTGCAGTATATGCAAAATTCCTCAGTAGTCTTACTGATGGTTTCATTTTCCAGAAGGTTGAAGAAGAGACAATGAACTGACTCTCCTATATCTGATCCTAATCAATAGGAAGGAGCTGGTTAAAGAGGTAAAAACAGTGGGAACCTTGGGACAAAGGGGACTGGGACATAATTGCACACACATACATACACTAGATTTCATGAGAACCAGCTTCACACAAGCTTACAGAAGTACTAGTAGAATCCCATAGACTGAAATCCTCAGGTAAAAGGGAACATAGAAAGGTGGAGAACTTCTCAAAAGTAAGATATTGGAAGTACTATCATCTACTATTCTACTGTGGCCCCTGCATTGTGGAACCTTTTCCCCCCCTGAGGTGAGGTTGGCCTCATCTTTGTTGAGCTTCCAGAGGTCCCTCAAGATTTGGTTATGCCAGCAGGCCTGGGGACCCAAGGGGATGGGTGAACTAGTGAGGTGGCTCCCTTGTTTTAACATCCCTTCATCTTTTATTCTTTTAGTTGGTTTTTAATATTTTAAATGTATTTATTTATTATCTTTTAGCTCTTTGTATGCTGCCCAGGATCACTTGTTTGTGAGATGGGCAGCTATATAAATTTGAAAAATAAATAAGTAAAAGAGAAAAGGCGGGGGGGGGGGGAGCTTAGGAACCTATTGTAGATGCATAGGGAGCTATAGACTAAGATGTGAGTTAAAAAAGACATGTTGTGGAAAGCCACAGAGTTTACCTTGGAGAAACTATGCAGAGATGGTTATAAAAAGATGTAAAAGAATGTTCTAAGCCCAGGAAACACAGAAAACATTAAGAAGAAACTCAGAATGGCTCTGCCCTAACTCCCTGGGATTTAAGAGGAAGGGAAGGGAAAATGCAATCAGGCTTTCAAGTTCAACCTCCAAGGAAGTTTAGCAGCAAGTAGCTAATAACTGCAGAAAGAAAAGTTGGAAAAGCAAATGTGAAAAAGGAATTTAAGCTTACAGGAGAAGACAATACAACTTAAAAAGTAACAGAAGGGGAAGACAGAGTTCTTCATCTCCAACTTTGCTCTGTTCCTCTCTCCAAAGGAAAAACGTTCCATTGATGCCTGGCCATCATGAATTACTTTAAATTCCCAGGACCAGATCAGTTATATCTGTGAGCCTTGAAGGGGCTTGTGTTCTGTTCTAGGCTGAGTGGAAAGAGGAAATTAGCAGCTTGGGTCTAACTTTTTTATTAGCTTAGCCATAAATATGTTTTCACAGTAAATAGAGGTAACACACAAAGTGGGGATTATAAATTAGGCAGAATTATGGTTAGGAAGACAGTCTGGAACAATGTACAGAAACCAAGAAGAGTAATTCCAACAAAGACAAATAACAAACTCCTTTGAGTAGGAAAAATCACACACATGAGTATATGGTGGGAGAGACCATACCAGGCAGCAGCATGTAAAAACATTCTGGGTGTCTTGGTTGATCACAAGCTGAATATGAGCCAACAGTGTGATCAAACTGCAAACCAAAAGCAAATGCACCAGTAGGCTGCATCAATAGAAATAAGTCTCATGGTCAAGATAGGTCACTGTTCCTTTCTATTCTGCATTGCTCAGACCTTATCTAGAATGTTTCATCCAGTTCTGGGAATTACATTTTAGGAAGGATATTGACAAAATGGAGCATTTTCAGAGGAGACAACCAAGATGTTAAGGGACCTGAAGAATGGTTGGAAGTTTGGGGCAGTTTAGCCTGGAGAGGAGAAAACTGTGTAGAAAGATGATAGCAATCTTCAAATATCTGAAGGGATCTCATACTGTATAGAAGATGGGGCAGAATTGTTCAAAGCTTTACCTGAAGATAAACTGAGAGAAGGCAAGACAAGACATTACAACAGATGTCAAGAAACAATGGGTTTAAATTTACAAGGAAGTAGATTAGAGTTTATAGCCAGTTTGGTCTAGTGGTTAAGGCATCAGGCTAGAAACCGGGAGACTGTGCGTTCTAGTCCGCCTTGGGCACAAAGCCAGCTGGGTGACCTTGGGCCAGTTATTCTCTCAGCCCTAGGAAGAAGGCAATGGTAAACCTTCGGAAATCTTGCCAAGAAAACTGCAGGGACTTGTCCAGGCAGTTGCCAGGAATCAAGAACGAGTTGAAGGCATCAAAACAAATAGAGTTGGACATCAGAAAAATTTCTTAATGGTAAGGACTCTTCAACAATGGAATGGACTGCTTTGGGAGGTGATGGGCTATCTTTGGCTGGAGGCATTTCAAGAGAGTCTGAGTAGCCATCTGTCAAGGATCCGGCAAGAGTAGATTTGTACATTGGGACAGGGTTGGGTTAGAACATTTCCAAGATACCTTCTAAGACATATATTATATGATTCTGTAAAGTAAAGTAAAAAACAATATAATGAAATATAAAATTTAACATTAAATAACTCACTTCTATTTTGTTAATTTTCTCCTTTCTAATCTATAACCGTAACTATTTCCTGTTCTCTCTGACACATACACACACACACATACACACCCATCCTAAGAAAACTGCTTGTTTTGGGCTCTGATTTCTCATAATAGAAAACTAAGAATTTGTGACTGGCATCACTGGAAAGTAGGTAAGAACCTTGTTGATCCCGCCTGAATAATCGTAAGATTTCTAAATGTTCACAGTAGGCAGGACATGGGAGAGACAGACCCAGGCAGTGATGAGGGGTAGATAGACTAGGCCAGTGAGAATAAGACAGTGAGAGAAGAAGACAAGCAGATGCAAGGAGGGAAGGTGGGGCACAGGGACAGAGGAAACAAGTGGAAGAGCAATATGGAAAAAATTGGGAAAGAATGTGAAGTAGGTGGCTGGCTGTGGAGGACAACAATTGAATAGAAATGGAAATAGGGATTACAACAATTTGGCAAGCTGAGGCTTAGCTCTGAAAGGTTAAGAGTGGGGAGAGTCAGTCACACATATCTTGACTTGGCAAGTTGGCTCTAGAATTTTTCTAGCTTGGAAGGTGCTCTGCACAGTTTATTTACATGCCTGTTGCTTGCCCTTCTTCCAAACTTATTCACATGCCTGTTTGTTTCAATAAAAGCTGATAGCCTTGTTCTATCAGGACTGCAGGGTTCATTCATTCCACTCAGCCATTTCTGCTCACAGAGGGCCCTGTGTCCAGAAGCCTCTTCTGGCTTTCACAAGTGATAGAGGGAAGACAGAATGGGAAGACTTTTAGGGAATGTGATTTGCTTTGCCTCAGTGAAAAGCATCCTGTAACCTCTACAGCATCAAGTTCTCTTGTAAGGCAAATCTACTCCCATAGATCTACACTATTCTTCCCTCCCCTTGGTAATGGTTATCACCTGCCACATGTAGAAACTGGGTCACATTCCTATTAATACCTCTTTTGAGAACAAGGAAAGATACAGTTTTTAAGAAAACTGTGCATACATGGGTGCTATTGCTTGGACAAAGCTGCTCTTTAATTTTGTGTGTGTGAACATTTTCACTGGTGATGATGAATAGTGGTTAACAGGTAGCTTTGTTCAGTGGAAAGAACACCTGTAGAGACAAACACAAATACTTGGAAAATACTCGGGAGGCTGGTGCTTGTGTGAAAGAAACCAAGATAAGCTTTACTGAGGAGGGAACTTTCTTTCCACAATATGTACCAGGCTTTGGTTCAGCCTCTATACCCACTTCCCCTCTAGGTTTCAGGTTGCAGTTTTGTTCAGTCTAAAACAGCTGATATACCCATAAAACCGAATAGAACTTTTCCATTCATTTAATGGAACTCGTATAGGACTGGTTTACAGCAGATGTTGTTGAAATGGGCCATAATAGCAGCTGCTTTTTGTTTATAGAGTCTGTGTGCAGTTTCACCCCACTATTTTCCTCTGCATGGTTGTCACCTCATCAGAAGTTAAATTAACATGCATGGGCAGCATGTCACCATAAACACAATTGCAAAGTATCCTTGTTGCTCCAGCAAATTTGACCTGGAAGCATTTATGGAGATCTCCCCATCTGCTAACGGCCCTTATTTTTTCCTTCATGATCCCCCTCCCCACTTTTAAATATTAACCTGGAAAAAAAGCATTAGTACAAACATCTTTTTCAGTAGATTTCAACCCTGACATTCTAAATTAACAAAAAATATAAACGTTGTAAACATGAAGAATGGAAACAAAGGGATGGGGAAGAGAAAAAGGAAGCAATATATAATCAAAAACTTTCTTGTTTTTTCTTCCTCATCTGTATACGTTTTCTTCCTTTTAGTAGAATCATGTGGCCTCAGACTTTTGGCCCTCAGAATTTTCCCATGGTAGTAAATGTATGGATTATGAAATGTTTATGAAACATTTATTACAATCCCAGAATATAAGGTATTGAACTTTTCAAAGTTGGTCTGACTTGCAATTTGGCTGACATAAGATACTTATACAGTATATCCAAAATGAACTGTAAAAAGTCAATTCAAATTTGAAAAATGCCTCCCTGTGGTCTTCATTATTTTGCTTTATTTGCCCATAACTTCCAAGGTATGCAGAGCTTTATAGCATAAGCAATGAGCAAACAAAACAGATATCCCTGTCCAAAAAATAAATTGTCTGTATTGGTAATCTTATACATTTAACCTCTTACAGTTCCTGGATTCCAGCTCCCTTCCCCCAATTTAAGTACTCAAAGTTTAAACTAATCACGGCATTTTTATGCAATTGCTGTGAAATCTACTTACAAAATACTTACTAAAATGCATTGCAGTAAAAGTCTTAGAGTTTCAGTCATGACTTTTCTAGCCCATCCTTTTGGCTCAGTTTCATTCTGTGTCTGTGAATATTAATTAAAGATACCAATCATTTAATAGCAGGTGAAAGATTTCTTATGTTTCCAAGAACAAATGGTGACAGGCAGAATGTAAAAGTGCACTCAGGGTTTAAAGCTTATGCACTCCAGTTAATTACTCACTGTGATATTTGTTTTGCATGAATTTTTTTCCCAGTAATTGAATGTATCACTGAGTGACTTTAATGTAATGCTTGTTGGCTGACTATATTTGTTACGTATCACCAGGTACATGTGGCCTATAGCTCATTTGAATCTTGCTTGGTGTCTGCTGTGCTGATAATCCATTACTAGTCTCACACATCTTTTAGTACATAGTAGGAAGTAGATAATTCCAGGAGGCATCAAGTCTTAGTGTGTGCGTGCGCATGCAGATGTGTGTATAATTAAAGCAACAATTCGATGCATACTTATCTGAGAGCTAATATTATTGAGCTAAATGGGACTTGTCTTTGAGTAGACTGACAGAAGAGCACAAGCTCTGCATGCAGAAAATTTCAAGTTCATCTCTAGGTGGTCCTGGGAAAGAGGCCCATAGACATTAAGACTGATGGAGCAAGGCAATGCTCTGTCTTTTTCTTCCTTGCAAGAGCTTTGAAAAAGCTGGTGGAGAGCAGTCTTATTCTGGCTGTTTTCAAGTTTGATGGCTCTCATCCATCAGCTTTTTCAAAATTGTGTGAGGAAGGAGCCGGTTGGATCTAGTGGTTAAGGCAACGCGCTAGAAACCAGGAGTCTGTGAGTTCTAGTCCTGCCTTAGACATGAAAGCTGTCTGGGTGACCTTGGGCCAGTCCCTCTCTCTCAGCCCAACTCACCTCACAGGGTTGTTGTTGTGGAGAAAAGAGGAGGAGGGAGGAGTATTAGGTATGTTCACCGCCTTGAGTTATTTATAAAAATAATAAAGGCGGAATAGAAAATAAATAAATAAAAAAAACATACAGTATTTACATGCCTTTGCTCAATTCTTTTTCTGAATTGAAGATGCAGAAGCCACTGCTTCTCTTTTCCCTTCATCAAATCAGCTGGTCCTTGAGAATAGTGACTACTTTGGTATTCAAGCACAATGTGCCATTGTGGCATGGAGGCTATTGAAAGGCAATCTAAATGTTGCCTTAGCAATGTCTTCATTCTTCATGAACCTGGAAGATTTTGTCATTTTTAATAAGGTATATCCAGTGATATGGAAGTCTTTCAGCTATAGCTCATGAAATACCTAAACAGTACTCTACTTGGGACACTTTGGATTTTACTCCAGATGAGCTATTATTTGTTCAGCACATTCTTTTTTTTTTATAACAATCTATCACAAATCAACCTAGAGTTCTCACTCAAGACACAAATGACCAGGCTCAAATTATCCTACTTTTGACACATTATGGGAAGCTCTCATGGAGAAGGCTCTAATACCGGGAAAGGAAGAAGGAAAGAGAAGACAACCATCAGCAGCAAGGTGGATGGATTCAGTTGTGGTGGTGATGAGTGTACTGTGGGAGACCTGAAAGACCAGGTTAGGGACAGATTGTCATGGAGAATATCATGTAAATATTGTATCTAGGAGGCTGCTAAGAGTCAACAATGACCTGATGACACTTAATCAATCAGTCAGTCAGTCAGAATGAGGGGCATTAAACTTCTCATTTTTGGGGTAGTAACAAATGCAGTATAATAGGACTTCCTGCAAAAGCATAGTATGCATCTTCATTCCAGAAGTTTTCTCTGAAAGCCTTTGACTTACAGTTTATCTGGCATCAACCACAGTATCCTCTTCTCTTCTCTTCTCTTCTCTTCTCTTCTCTTCTCTTCTCTTCTCTTCTCTTCTCCTCTCCTCTCCTCTCCTCTCCTCTCCTCTCCTCTCCTCTCCTCTCCTCTCCTCTCCTCTCCTCTTTTCTCTTCCTCCCACCCCCCTCAGTTTGGCAAGATCAACCAACCTTCATTTCTGAAGCAGAGTGTTGTGGGCTTCTTCTAAATAGTTGCTTTTGCAACAAAGCAACTACACTAATGCATTTTTCTTCTCATGCATATTCTATTACGCTGTGTCCAGACTGTGGGCATGAGGTTTCCTCTTAGTCCCTCAGCATTGCTGAGTCATTTATCACGACAATTTTGACAACTGTTCTTGACACCCAATTTGAGGTAATAAAGGAACATATACAGAAAGCATTTCCTTCTAGCGATTTCCTTCTAAAAAGAAAGGGCCATGTGGTTAAAACAAGAGTAGCGTGAAAGAGTTGAGAATAGGCATGGGGTTGGTAGCATTGCCAAGGGTAACCAACTTTATTAGGCCATAAGCTTTTGTGAGTAATGCTGAAGGTGCTACCAGACTCTGGGTCTATCTTGTTGCATAGACTAACACAGCTCTTTTCCCCATCTAAACAATTAGGAGGAATAAGTGTTTCCAAGTGAAGCTGAATACTTGCAGAAGAAGAAAAAATATGGGCAAAGAAAAGTTAGGACACTGACCTCAAATTATAGCCTAATAAAGTTAGAATACCTACAGAATGGAAAACCTGAGGAAAGAGGAAGGAATGGTGTAATCCAAACGAAGACATGTCTGGCAACTGGGACACAGTACAAGAGCATTCCCACGGCAGGGTTTGATGTGAACAGCTCTTGTTTAATCAAAACAATTACTGCAGAACACTGTAGATGCAATCTCAACAGAAGCAGCAGCAGAAAGCAACAACAATGCATGAACTTAGACTTATGGCAAAGGCTATTGAACTTAATTAGAAAGTAAACTTGGCCATCTCTACTGAAGAAAGTTTTGATAACTATGATCCCCAGTGTAAGCACCATCCATTTAATCAAAGGCTTTGATGTCAGTTCCTGCTTTCCAGGTGAACTGCTGGTGGCAAATGCTGGAGAACATTGACATTTAATAAGGCCTCAGCTTTTAATTATAGTCAGACATCAGGCTATAGGATAAATCAGACTTCAGACTTCACGAGGTCATGAAGTGCCTTCTGGAAACATACCTATATGACAGCTACACTGAGCATGTAGAAAACCACAGATTCTAGGATGGATCCCACTTATCTATGTTTGTGGGTGAGAAAGATCTTTAAAAAAAGCACATAACCCATATCAGAACTTAATGGTCTGTGAGAATGTCCTTGAGAGCCAGGAGAAGGAGGAGGGGAAGGAGGAGGAGGAGGAGACTAGGCAATGGTCAGATAAGAGGCAGCTGAGCCTGCAGAAGCAATGGGGGTGTGGCAAATGTCTCAGAAGGGACCCTCCCTAGTTTCTTGGACTGTAAAGGCGACGGGGGGGGGGGATGTACTTTCAGACTTGCAAGATTCTGTTACTGTAACCTTACAATAAATGTAGTTTTAATACTCTGGGTTGGTGCTTTTTGTCTGGACTACCTGTAAGGGTTGACATCAACCTTTCAAGTCTCAAAGGTATCATCTCTCTTCCCTCACCTTTACAGTCCAAGAAACTAGGGAGAGTCCCTTCTGAGACATTTGCCACACACCGACTCCTTCTGCAGGCTCAGCTGCCTCTTATCTGACCATTGCCTAGTCTGCTGCTGCTCCACCTCTTGTCTCTCAAGGACCACCTCACAGACCATTACAATAATACACCATGGTTGAGAATTATGGGAGTTAATTAATTTCCTTGCTAATGTCATCCATCATTTTACTGATATAACAGTAATGAGAATAGGCTTTATATTCCGTTAATGATTGGTGGGTGATTGTTATAAAGATGTTATAAGTCCCTAGTAAAGAAGAGCATATACTCTAATATATCTGGAGAACATCAAGTGGAAAAGATTATATTTTGGTGAACTGTGGTATGTGTCTTAATACAAATGCAGCAAGTTCTGCAGGTGGCTGAACCTCCAGTTACTGCTACTATGATTACAGAAGTGAGTATGGCTACTATAATTACAGAAACCACTGTAGCTATCTTCATACCTTCTGTCTCTAGTCCATTCCAATTTTCATCCCAAGATACTCTGCACTCACTTATACTGGAAGGTGGGACAAAAGGCTGATGACATACCAAAATGGCACCTATCAAGACTGGTGTGGGCAAATGCCTGGAGTAGTTAGATGTCTGGGTTGATGCCTAATTCAACTTTTCTCTGCTTTCCTAATTCTCAAGCAACTGTTATGACCAGGCAATATATTCATACTATGGCAGACAGATCTCCCAGAGTGGGAAAGGTGGAAGTCCATCTTCTGAGGTCGTGCCATGCAGCCATTAACTTTTTCAGACCAGCTCTGGTGAAAGAATCCTCTGTGTTAAATCACATCTGCTTGTGAGTATGGATCTGGAAGCCTTCTTAAAAGAGACATGGCAGGCAAACCGCAAGAGAACAGCCTGTTTCTTCATGGGATAAAGGATGACAGATCTCTCAATACATATGTCTAGCAATGGAGTGGGATGGAAATTTGGGGTGGTCCTATTTTTCCAGGACTAGAATAAGCAGAGTGAAATGTGTATGCATTTGCCAAAGATCACAAATGAACACATGACACTCTTATAGAAGGATAGACAGACGGGCTATCTTTCATTCTGAAGGCTTCATTGGCTTTTTGCCATTACGCAAACCCCAGGGAAGGCAGAAAACCCTCTGCTTTCAGTCTGCATTATAATTATTCCATTTAAATTACTCTCCACAGTGAATAGAGAACTGTGGAACACAGAAGCACTGGGATGACAAATGCCCCCTTTGATTTTTTTATTTCAACCTGCAAACATAATACAGTGCACAGAAATGCCCTGCTGAGCCTATATATGCAGACTAGTCTGCTAACTGGATCCCCCATCAACCCAGTAATAGGCAGGCCAAATGGCAAAGTACAGTGATGCTTGTTTAACTCCATATAGCTCCAGCAAAGCTGTGAGTGTTCCATGTTTCAGAGCAGGATGAAAGACTTCAGAGACGCAATTTTGTGATGGAAAACTTCTGCTTGTTTTCTATCAAAAAGCAAAGCACCATAAAAATGTTGTACTGAAATGTTTAAAGACTCTGATTAGGTTCCTCTGTGAACTAAAGTCCAGGTTCACCTACTGCACTAAGCTTAAATTGGGTTGTTTGAGTTTGGCTTAGTGTTATCTGGAAATCCAACCAGGGTGATTTATGAACTATGGCCTGTGTTATTTATTCATAATTTTGATCCCATTCATTCAGCATTAAAACAATTGCAATGATTAATACAATGATTTATACTTAGAATTATGTATAAACGAGGTTACTGCACTTTATTCAACAAACATTGTTAAATAAAACCATATTTTTAGAATTTTAGAAAAATAATTATTTTGTTGGATTAGATTGTGTGTGTGTGTGTGTGTGTGTGTGTAGACTTGTTGACCTCTGAATGTTATTGTACATTACATGTGTCAGCATGATCAGTGTTTGGAAACTATTAGAATTGAAATCCACACCAAATTTATGAAATCCTATCATATACTAGTATTTTGGAGGATTACAAAATCAGACAAAATCTCCCACCTCCCCTGCACTGTTTGCTGTGAGAACTTACTAGTTAAAGCAATACAGGTAGTCCTCACACTTACGACAATCACAGCATCCTCAAGGTCATGTGATCGCGATTGGGCATTTGGCGACCAGTTCGCATTTATGACCATTGCAGTGTTCTGTGGTCATGTGATTGCCATTTTTTACCTTTCTGGCCAGCTTTTGGCAAGAAAAACCAATGGTGAATGGCATGATTCACTTAACGACCACATGGTTCGTTTAATGCCCGCAGTGATTTGCTTAATGACTGCTGCAAAAAAGGTCTTAAAATTGGATTGGATTCGCTTAATGACTGCTTTGATTAGCAACCAAAATTCTGGTCCCAATTGTGGTTGTTAAGCGAGGACTACCTGTAATTCCTCGGAACATGAAAGTTCTGTTTTGTTAGACTACACACTGGTAGATTTCAATATGTTGAATTCTCTTAAAAAGCAAATGAAGCTAACAATAATAAATTCCATAATAAAATACCCCCACAGGCTTCCTTTTACCTGTCCTTCCTTCTGAATCTACTATAAATCAATGCCCTTGAGTTCTGAAGTAATCTGAAAGATAGAAAAGCTTTTCTGCAATCTCGCTCTCCACTTCACTCCATAAGCCTTGTGATAATCCCCTCCTGCATCTCTTTTCTAAACAGCATCTCTTTACCTTTATAATAAAGAAGACGTTCCAATGGCTGACTTATTTTTGCCATTTTGCTGTTTTCATAGCTTTTCAGCTCTACCCTATCGCTTCAGAAATCAAAGTAACCAGTGTGGTATAAAATTATTGTGCACTATTACGATACGAAGCATACAAAATTAGGATTGCATCATAGAGTTATATAGTATGGTATCATAATCCTTCCTAGTTAAAAACTATATAGTGGGACTTGAAAGCAGCTTAATTTCTGCCTAGGCTTTAGTATAGCCAATACCCAAAGATGCTCCTTTGATGCCCAATTGAGGAATTTTGATCGTGAATAGTTACTAACTCCTGGATACACTTCGCTTGGTTGGATGAGTGCAGGAGAGAATCAGTTTTACAGTTGGTTGGTCAGAGTCTTGGGAAATAAATGAGTGAGCCTTTATCACTGTCTTTAATGAACCAAACAAAAATCACAAACACACTTGCAGAGCTGCAAGGGTAAGCGTTTAGGGGAAATAATGATGCTTTGAAGGACAGTATGAAATGTTGCACTGGTGTTGTAGCAATTATGCTAGCCTTGTGTGCATGCCTGGAAGAGCAATGCTCTGCTTGTATTAACCCAGGACAATAGCAAAATGTTTTCTTTCAATACAGCTATGTAATTAAGCAATGGCCTTATCTAATCTGAATCCAGGATTGCTGTACTGAGTACTTCTTTTTAATGAACTGTAATGAATGGAGCCAGTTTGGTGTTGTGATTAAGGCACCAGGCTAGAAACCGGGAGACCGTGAGTTCTAGTCCCGCCTTGGGCACAAAGCCAGCTGGGTGACCTTGGGCCAGTCCGTCTCTTTCAGCCCTAGGAAGGAGGCAATGGCAAACCACTTCTGAAAAACCTTGCCAAGAAAACTGCAGGGACTTGTCCAGGCAGTCTCCGAGAATCGGACACGACTGAATGGATTAAAAAAAAAAGATTGAACATTGAATGATGGTAATGATAGGATAAGATTAATGAAGCTTATCATAATTCTTAAAATGTAGACACTCTGCATAACTCATTGTTTGTCTGGGCACAGATTTCTGAAGGAGCACACACATCATGAAGAGGTACACAGAGAATGAGAGATTCTTTCAGCTTCCTGCTTTGCATGCTAATCATCTGTTTCTCTTGAACTTAGCAAGCCTTCTTATAATTTCTTCCTATCTGCCTTCATCATTTTCTGCACTGTAGTGAAACTCTTCTAAAGAATCCTATTACAGCCTGACAGTTTTGCTGTGGGCTGTTTCCAAGGGGTATGTGAAATTCAAATCTCTTGGACAGGTTTTACCTGTAGCCCGGCTATACTGAATGTCGATAAACTCATTATCTTCAACTTCGGCATAAATTCAGTAGACCACAGAAATATGAATGCTCTGTAAGTGCTTTTAGAGGCTCCTCCCCACCAATGTATCCTGTTTCTCCCGCCTTTACATTTTTATGGTCACATGTCACACATCTACTTTCAGGTTTCTTCAAAGTGCCCCCTTTCTTTTTCTCTTCTTTTAACTGAGGGCCACATTTGGTCTCTGAGAGGTGTGCGAGGAAGCAGACTCCAAAACTTATGGCAATACCAGAAATTAATGTTTTAAATGAAATAGATATAATTATCATACAACTGTTCTCTATGTATTCAATACATTTTCCCTTCTGTCTCATTAAAAATATAGTTTGGCAGCAAGGTAGCAGATGGAAAAGTTGACTGAGCAGGGATGCAACCTACTGAAAGGATCCAAGGTGAAAACAAATGGTAGAGTTTTCATTTTCCTTCCTTTCATTAGTCTTCATCTCTGCTCAATCAGCTTTTCCATCTGCTACTGGCCTGTGGTGGCATGTCAAAGAGTTTGTCATTTGCATTACAATAGCAGTGATAGGAGTTATTGATTTAAGGATTTTTGACATGCTGGAATTCTGGAAATAGAATCCTGACACATCTGGAGGGCACCAAGCTGGAATAGATTAAAACTCATGGTACTGCATAACTGGTGGCCAGTGGTGGCAAAGAAAGAAACAGGGTTTAAAGCTTGAGTTAAAGTGAACGCAGCAAGGGGGTGACAGCATGGTAATTCGTGGTAGAGTTGAGGAATGGAGGAAATAACAAAGGGAGATGGTTTCACAACCTTTTGTCAAACTTCCTTCTCTTTCCCCTGCCTGCCATCTCATGGCCCCTTTGGATTCCCGTGATGTGAAGCCCAGGCTGATAAGCGCAATGAAGAAGTGGAAAATTCTGCAGTGGAGAAACAGCAAAGGTGGAACTTGGATTGTGTTTTTACTGCAGTGAACTAGGACACATAGTGGTGGCTTTCCCTGTTTCCTTCCTCAGAGTTGGCTGGAATGTGTGACACCTGTGAAAATATGGGTCACCTTGTGAATAAATGCCCATGCCAAAACTTTGATTTTGGTAACTTCACAGCCCCCTCCTTCCAAGAGCTCCATGGGGTGGCCTCCAGATAATTAAAGGAAGCTCCAACATCCAACACCAGTTAATTGCATTTCATAATCTCCATTAATCTCCATCGGCTTGGAAATCCAGCTCTTGCCTCTTTAGGCCTCTCATGCAACTGCCAATTTCATAAATGAAGTTATTGTTCAACAGTTTCATTTGCTCACATAATTGCAAAAAACCCTATGGTGGTGAAGATGATTCATGGTAGATCCCTAAAATCAGGTCCCATCCTGTAACATATGACATTTCTGTAGCTGAGAATAAATTACCACAAAGAATTTTTGCAATTGTATTTGACTGCCTCTTGGCACATCCCAATTGTCTTGGGGATAAACTGGCTTCAGGCATGTAATTCTGATATTCACTGATACCAAGGAACTATTTCTTTTCCTTTTCAAAAATATCAACAGTACTGTTTGCAAGCATCTGACTCATATCTTGTTCTTGTGCCTGCACTGCTTCTTCAACCTCCTTTCTGGCCAGAAAGAATGCAGATTTTGCTGATGTTTTGGGGGAGGAGGAAGTAGCTAGCTTGCCTCTTCATTGGGCATGTCATTGCACCACTAACATAATATCTGAACCCAGATCCCTGCTAAAAGGCAATATCCCACATCTACTCAAGAGTTCCACCACCCATCTGTCAGTCTGTCATACTTCGGTGGCTTGTGTGTTGCTATGATGCTGGAAGTTCTGCCACCAGTAGTTCTACTACCAAAAGGGTTACCCGTGGTGGACAGGTTTCAGCAAAGCTTCCAGACAAAGAACAGACTAGGGAGCAAGGCCTGGCAATCTACTCCTGAAAACGTGCCAATGAAAACCCTATGGATTACAACATAACATTTTGCGATATAGTGCTGGAAGATGAGCCCCTCAGGTCAGAAGGTACTCAATATGCTACTGGGGAAGAGCTGCCTTCTCTAAGTAGAGCCAACCTTAATGACACGGATGGAGTAAACCCTCCGGGACCTTCATTTGCTGATATGGCACGACTCAAAATGAGAAGTAACAGCTACAAACATCCATTAATACTTGGGACCTGGAATGTACGAAGTATGAATCAAGGAAAATTGGAAGTTATCAAGAATGAAATGGAACGCCTAAAGATCGACATCTTAGGCATTAGTGAACTGATGTGGACTGGCATTGCTCACTTTGAATCTGACAGTCATATGGTATATTATGCTGGGAATGAAAAATTGAAGAGGAACGGTGTGGCGTTCATCGTTAAGAAGAATATTTCAAGATCAATTCTAAAGTACAATGCCACCAGTGATAGACTAATAACTATACACCTACAAGGAAGACCAGTTAATACTACTATTATTCAAATTTATGCATCAACCACGAATGCTGAAGATGAAGAAATTGAAAACTTCTATGAAATGCTTCAGTTTGAAATTGATCAAACATGCAATCTTTCCCATTGGGGGAGAGGGGCGGTAATATAAATCTAATAAATAAATAAAATAAATAAATAAAGATGCTTTGTTAATTATTGGTGACTGGAACTCAAAAGTGAAAGATCATTAAAAAGGCAGGAAATAAGGAAAAGTTCCAAATGGATGTCAGATGAGATTCTAGAACTTGCTCTTAAATGCCGAGTAGCTAGAGCTAATGGAAGAAAGAATAAAGTAAGAGAGCTAAACAGAAAATTTCAAAGGGCAGCTCGAAAAGATAGGGAAAAATATTATGATGAGATATGCAAAGACCTAGAGTTAGAAAATCAAAGAGGATGAACATGATCAGCATTTCTCAAGCTGAAAGAGCTGAAGAGAAAATTCAAGCCCCGAGTTGCTATCCTTAAAGATTATATGGGCAATACATTAAATGACCCAGGTAGTATTAAGAGGAATATACAGAATCACTGTATAAAAAAGAATTAGTCGATGTTCAGCTGTTTCAGGAGGTAGAATGTGATCAAGAACCATTGGTGCTGAAGGAAGAAGTTCAAGCTGCACTGAAGGCATCGGTGAAAAACAAGGCTCCAGGAATTGATAGATTACCAACTGAGACATTTCAACAATCAGGTGCAGCAGTGGAAGAACTTACTCTTCTATGTCAAGAAGTTTGGAAGACAATGACCTGGCCAACTGACTGGAGGAGATCCGTATTCATGCCCATTCCAAAGAAAGGAGATCAAACAGAATATGGAAATTATCAAACAATTTTGTTGATTTCACATGCTAGCAAAATTGTGCTGAAAATAATTCAACGTTTGCAGCCTTACATCAATAGAGAACTACCAGAAGTCCAGGCTGGATTTAGAAGAGGATGCAGTACGAGAGATATCATTGCTGATGTCAGATGGATCTTGGCTGAACGTAAAGAATACCAGAAAGATGTTTACCTCTGTTTCATTGATTACACAAAGGCATTTGACTGTGTGGACCATAACAAGTTATGGCTAATATTATGAAGAATGGGAATTCCAGAGCACTTAGTTGTACTCATTTAAGTACAATTAAGTGCTCTGGAACTTAAGTGCTTGATCCAATTGTACATGGATCAAGAGGCAGTCATTAGAACAGAAAACGGTGATACCGAGTGGCTCAAAATTGGAAAAGGTGTGCAGCAAGGTTGTATATTTTCACCCTACTTATTCAATATGTATGCTGAACAAATAATTCAAGAAGCAGGAATGTACAAAGAAGAATGGGGTATCAGAATTGGTGGAAGACTCATTAATAACCTGCGATATGCTGATGATATAACTTTGCTTGCTGGAAGTGAAGAAGACTTGAAGTACCTGCTGATGAAGATCAAAGATTGTAGTCAGCAATATGGACTACACTTGAATGTGAAGAAGACAGAGATTCTCACAAATGGATCAATAAGCAATTTCACAATAAATGGAGAAGAAATTGAAGTCGTCAATGATTTCATTCTACTCGGATCAACAATCAACGCCAAAGGAAGTAGTAATCAAGAAATCAAATGATGTATCATGCTGGGAAAATCTGCCATCAAAGACCTATCTAAAGTTTTCAGAAGTAAAGACGTCAGTTTAAAAACAAAGGTGTGTCTGACTCATCCCATGGTCTTCTCAATTGCCACATATGCCTGTGAAAGTTGGACATTAAAAAAGGAAGATAGAAGAAGAACTGATGCATTTGAATTGTGATGTTGGTGAAGATGATTGAAAATACTATGGACTGCCAGAAGAACAAACAAATCAGTTTTAGAAGAAATACAACCAGAATGTTCCCTAAAGGCAAAGATAACTAGGCTTAGACTCTCATACTTTGAGCACATTGTCAGGAAAGACCAATCACTTGAAAAGGACATCATGTTTGGTAAAGTTGAGGGCCAGTGGAAAACAGGAAGACCTTCTATGCGATGGATTGATACAGTTACAGCAACAATGGATGTAAACACTGGAACGGTCAGGCATATGGTGCAAGACCGAACAGCATTTTGTTCTGTTATACATAGGGTTGCCATGAGCCATAAACAACTCGATGGCAACTAACAACAACAACAACTCAAGAGTTAGACATTTTAAAAAAGCTTCTGGACAATAATATGAGGAAGGGATGAATTCTCTCTTTTTCCTATCCTGCATTTGCACCCTTGTTTTATATAAAAAAGAAAGTTAATTATTCCTGACCATGATTACAATAGAGCCTTCTAAACTCTGTGACCATTAGGAACTATTATCCACTGCCTGTTATCACAGATCTGCTGGACTGCATTCAGAAACATGCATTTTCATTAAATTGGACTCAAGAGGAGCTTAGAGTTTGATTTGGATATAAGAGGGACATGAAATCTTAACAGCCTTTGACATTCAATATAGCAAATTTGAATACACAATAGCCACCCTGCTGTGATCTCCAGATTAATGAATGAGATGTTCTTAGATATTTTGTACACATATGTAGTGGTTTATCTAGATGAGATTTTGATTTTTTCAGAAAACTCTTCTCTGCTTTCTACCCAGATCAAAGCCTATGTGAAAACAAACTCTTACTAAGATTTATTTATTTATTTATTTATTTATTTATTTATTTATTTATTTATTTATACTTCAATTTATATGGCCAACCATCTCAAATTCATGGCTCTGGGTGGCTAAGAACAGTTAAAAACACCATATAACAGTAAAAGTAGTGCATACATAATTGGCAACTGAGGTAAAAACCAAAGAAGCAACAGACAAATTAACATAACACTGCATGGGCTCTGTCCCACATCCAGATCCCCAAGCTTGGTGACACAACCATGTCTTTAAGGCCTTGTGAAAGACCAACAGGGTCAGAGCTACTATAATTTCCAGGTAAATGATGTTTCAAAGGGCAGGTGCCACAATAGTAAAAGCTGTTTTGCTGGGTCCTATCAGATGACATTCCATAATAAATGGGACCTGGAACACACCTCTCCTACTGGATGGGATGGGTAGACATAATTGGGGAAATAACCTCAAACAATCTAGCCCCATGCCATAAAGAGCCTTACTGCTCAGTACCAGCATCTTGTATTGAACCCAGAAGCATACCGGCAACCAGAGCAGCTTGCAGAGCAGAGGTGTAACATGCACTGACAGAGAAGTGCACATAACTGCCAGCATTTTGTACAACTGCAGCTTCCAGATACTCTTCAAGGGCAGCTCCATGTAAAACATGTTGCAGTAGTCCATTCTGGTTGGTGATCAAGGCATGAGTGACCATAAGCAGAGCCTCCTGGTCCAGGAACAGGCACAATTGGTGCACAACATAAAGCTGTGCAAAGGTCCTCCTGGCTGTGGCTGCCACCTGTTCCTCAAACAGGAGCCACAGGTTCAGGAGAAGACTCAGATTGCACACTGGTTCTGTTTGGGGAAGTACAACCTCATCCAAAACTAAAGGTGGAAAGTCTCCAGAACCTGGGGGCCCTGGAACCCAGAGCCACTCAGTCTTGCTAGGGTTGAGTTGAAGCTGTTGCTTCCCATCCAGCTCCTGAATAAAGGATGCTAGTTTAAATGGTCTACTCAAGAACAAGATAACTGTCAAGGCCTGAAGAGTCTGTTTTCATCCCATCCCTACTCAGACTTTTGATACTAGCCACCTTCTTTGTTGTGCAAAGTACTGCCTTGAATTTTGCTTTGGGAGCTGTTCTCCTCCAGGTTTCTTTGGGAGGCAGGGTGGGGGGGTGGGGAGGACTTCTTACCCTGAGCTTTTTACTCAAGATTCCTCTTGGTTGAACAGAACTCCGACACTTCCAATAAGTAGTTGCTGGCACTAAAAGCAGCATTTCAATAATGGAGACATTTTTTAGAGGAAGCAACTCATCCAGCATAGGTCTGGATAGATCACAAGAATTTGGCACAAACCCTCATTCAAAGTCAGATCAGATGAGCACAATTTACTTGTGTGTCCATATTTACATTACCTAATGTTCCTAGCTCACGAAATAAATTACCAGATACCCTATCATGAAAGCTTGAATTTGACATTCCTTGCCTGTCCCCCACCACAGTCTTGAAACCTAACAATTTTGCTCTTCTACCTCCAAAGTGACACTCCAGAGGAGCTAGAGGTAAGGAGGGAAGTAGTAGATCTGCTGGACTGGATATATTTAAAACATCAAAGATCATATACTCTTGCAGTAGAGGGGGCACAAAGTAATGAAGGCAGGGGAACATCCACTTTCTTCTCAGTGCAAACATGGGTTATGCATTATTTTGGTTGCACAGATGCTGTAGGCATCTGACTCTGCCCAGCCCACTCGAACCTTCCCAATCCTTACAGTGGCAAATTACTCCACCTCAAAAGCTAAGCATAGCTTCAGTCAAGAACAGAGGAGGTGCCACTACACTAAAGAAATACCATTTCTCCAATTACAGTGTCCACTCCTCTGCCCATTATCATTCCTGGACAAGGTATAGAATTCACACGGACTAAGCTCACTTTCCCATCTATTTGCCCTCTGACCTAGGAGGTGGAGATTCCCTCTCCCTCTTCCCCTTCCCTCTCTCCCTCTCCCCTGTTCTCCTTTTCTCTCTCCTGCAATCTATCCCAAGCAGATCCTTCATGAAGAAATGTGTGTTCGCTATTGAGTTCAATACTTTGAGGACTGCTGTTGCAATCTGATTTCCTGATTCCCAGTCTCCTTCCAAAACACATGGAAAGAGAAGAACCTCACTGGCTTTCTATATTGTTCATGTGTGAGTGTTGAGATACAGGAGGAAAAATTTGCTTCTGAGGCAAAAGCACTTCCATTTCTATATGCTTCATAGTCACAATCATCAAATGAAATCAAGAACATGTCATCAGAAGGATGGTTTGTGGAATACATTGTGTGCTTGCAGAATGAGAGAGACATAACTAAAGATAAGATAAAATGTCTTTGTAGAACTTGTCATAAATAGATCAACTGCTGCAAAAAGAGTGATTTTAATATTTATCCCAACATTTCAGAATGGGCCTGAAATGGGACTATAATAAGAAGTTGGCATGGCAAAGTGTCAGATGCCCACTGCCTCTGTGCAGCCAAAATAATACACAGTATATGACTCACGCTTGTACTAAGAACAGAGTGGATATTCCCTTGCCTTCATTACTATGAGCAAGAGGGATAGGACCAAACACTGCCAACAGAGCCTCACAAGTCGTCAGTGAAAGGTCTTTGTGTGAATTTATGGTGGCATTAAGGTACCGTCTATGGAACTCAAAGCTCTGGAAGGACATTTAAGGTTGATAAGACTTTTGATTGCTGATTTCTGTGCAGCTTGAAAACTAGCACTCCTTCACTTCCATATCTAAATTTGCTTAAGTTCTGCCTCATTCTCTGGTGCCCATATCACTTCCAAATACCATGCTGAGGAAAAATAGTGCATGAAATCAGGTCTATACATTTTTATACTAAGCTATGGAGAATTAGTTTTTCCCTCCTTAGTCTGCAGTGTGATGTTGACCTTGGCTGATCTCAGAAACTTAATTGTAATGCTTCTGGTTAGTACTTAGATGGGAGACCACAGTAACTACCAGAGCTCGAGGATAGATTGGGAATTTGAAAAAGCATCCTCGATGAACTCAGTGGGAACCACTTCTTGGTTGTTACCAAGAAAATCACATGGACAGGTCCAGAAAATCACAAGGAGTTTACCTTTATTTTCACTTTTATCCCCAAACTTCATCCTCACTTCTAGACACTGACACCCAGTCTCTAAGCCAACCTTCTTTCCCAAATAGTGTGTGGCATTCCATTAGCTCTAATGCCTTTTGATCTTTCTGTACTTTTATCCAGCCAACTGCAGGATTTGTTTTCTGCAGTGCTCAAAGGCTGGCACGGTCTTTCAGAATTGATGATGTGCCACGACCTTTCCTTCCTTGCAGTTTCAGCAGGAGCAGGCTGTCAGAAGGGCTTCTGTAACACCTCAGTCAAGATACCTCTTTTGTGAGCCCATAGTTTCAGCAAAAGTTTTCAGGAGGTTAAGTGGGGCAGCTACTTCAATAGGAGAACTGCTTAGTGAGGACTTACGTTACTTTTTTTACCAGCACACTGGCAAAAATGTCAGCTGGCTCTAATGGGGTCTTTTAACTGATCTCGGACAGCCACCTACTGAGCCGCTGCAGATGATCTATCACTCTGTACTCTGCATGTCCTCAAGGAAAAAAAGGAACCACTGAGAATATATAGACTGCTGGATTCTTTCCAACTTGTTATACAAGAACCCCGTTTTAAACAGTAAACTGTTAATGTAGGAAATATTTTGAATGATGCTCCGATTTTTAATCATAATGTATTTGTGGTGTCACATTGTCAAAGAAGTGAGAATTATTTTGTTCTGAGTTTGGGTGCCAGGTAACAGTCAGCGTTCTGCAGGCAGACCACGACTCACACAGCAAGACTGTACTTTTTCTCCTTTCCTTGCAACGCTTTTGCAAAAGCAGACTTTGCTTTCAAATTCAAATTCAAATGGATGGCAGATCCATCAATTTTCTGGAGCTGGTTTTTTTGTGGGGGGAAGGAGGGGGTGGAAGTACAGAGGGAAGGAGAACCTGCTGTCTTGGAAAGGCTGCTCCATCTCTACCTAGGTAAAATTATAATCTCAAATGACCTCATACCCTGGCCAAAGAAACAGGCACCAGAACTAGGATAATTTGAACTTGAAATTATGAGAGGGACTATGTCACCAAATGGCTACTGTAGCTATTATTCTCCTTAAAGTCTTTGCAACATGTTGTTCTGACCACAAGGTAAAACAACTTTATGGGATAAGTGATGAAATCAAATCACTTTGCCTCTTAAAGCATTTGTCTGAGATTGTGTTCATTATCTGGTAAGTGTACGTCCTACTTACATATTGATTAAAGGTCTTCACTTTCTCTTCAAGGGTCTGCTTTTTTCAAGCATGGTTATATACTGCATTTTCTGCTCATAATATTGAAGAAAAAGGGTTTTTGCTGGGAATGAGTAATTTGATGGAAGAAAACAAATAAAGGAAAAATACCAGTTATTGTGTGCTTACATAAACCCCAAAGACTCCTCTCTGAGTTTTATTTTATTTACAGCCTTTTCCCCTCAACATAATGGAAAACACACTCATCCCCATCTTTGCTGATGTATAAAAACTGCCACGGCACCTCACATTTCCCAATAAATTCACGGCAGAAACGGGAAGGTAATTGGCACTTGACACACCCTATGAATCGATGCGTATCACTCACAGTACATTGATTGCAGAAATTAGTTAATTCAGGAGGAATATGATAATCCTCAGAGCCAGGCATAAATCTTTCCAAAACCTGCATGCATTACTGCCATTGAGCCAAACGATAGATATCTATCAGGCTGCTCAACTCTCTGTACTCCTGATTTAGATGCTAGTCATCCTCCTGCTTTCACTGAAATGGATATATATCCCTATTAAATCTGCCAAAGAGAATCCAAATGGCAGCATTCAATAATATTGGGGTAATCTGTTGCATTTATTTACTGAGCCTCTTCTAAGGATTATAAATCCCCAATTACATGGTGTTGCTTCCCTCATTATTTATTTTAATGAGAACTAATTATGTTGCAAGGGTATCTGTACGAGTGGTTGTCTCCCTTTGCTATCAATCTACGTCTTTCATAGCACTCTCACCCCCCTGTTGCCATGGAGGTTTGAAGAAAAGATGCTAAGCTCTTACAGAATGGATTCCTTGCCCCATTAAAGACCATTTGTGGCCATCTTAGATGTTCTTTGAAATGACCCTGTCGGAACAGAAAGCATTTTATGTACTATAAAGAGTTGGAGCTGCAGCTATCAATCTCAGTGATACTCAGCTCATTTTAAAAAACAACATGATGTTTTTAGATAGTGCTGGGGCCACGAGTGCTGGAGCTCTCTCCATAAACCAAGCATGCTTGAATTTTCTCTCAGCCCATAGGTTGCAGGGCAGACTCTTTATTATTAGAAGTAATACATTTTAAAAACACCTTTTAAAAAGTAATTTGCCAAGTCACATAAGGGGCTGTCTTGAAGTCCAAAGACCTCTTGAGCCCATGTGCAATTGTGTAATTTTTGGAATCCTGGCCCATGTGGACAACTTTGAAGAACATTCTCCCGTTGACTTGAAGATTTTACTTTACATGTTTAGATTAGGGGAGTATGTTTATTCATAGAGGGGGTAGATGAACTAGCAAAGCACTCTATTTTTTCCAAGATCCATTGTCTCCTAGGAATTTTACTGTTCTTCTCATTCCTTCTTCTCCTTCCCCTTCCCTCCCCTCCCCTTCTCTCCCCTCATATGCAGTCATAGCATTATTCTGATGTTTTCCTTACAGTATGCTCTTCTTGACTCTTGCTGCTTTAAAGTCCCTGAGAAGTCATCTCAGATAACTTGGCTTTGGAGGTCAGAGGAAGTTTTGACATTGGTAATCAGAAGAAAGAGAGGGAAGGAGAGATCAGAAAACTTCTGGGTGAGATGGCTCTGATTTATATGCAATCTATATATGCTAACTTCAGCAAAGGATCGTTACCTTGTCGTGGTGCTGGAGCTTGAGCACCTCAATGATGCCATGAGCTAAACTGTGAAGGGCCACCCAAGACGGGAAGCTCATGACAGAGAGGTCAGACTAAATGCGATCCCTGGGGAAGGTAATGGCAACCCACCTCAGTATTCTTGCCGTGAAAACTAAATGGATCAGTACAACCAGAGATATGTCGGTATACCATCGGAAGATGAGACCCCCAGGTCGGAAGATGGTCAAAATGCTACTGGGGAGGAACAGAGGATGAGCTCAACTAGCCCCAGACGTGATGACGCAGCTAGCTCAAAGCCAAAAGGACGGCTAGCGGCCGACGGTGCTGGTGGTGAACGGCGAATCCGATGTTCTAAGGATCAACACACCATCGGAACCTGGAATGTAAGATCTATGAGCCAGGGCAAATTGGATGTGGTTATTGGTGAGATGTCAAGATTAAAGATAGACATTCTGGGCGTCAGTGAACTGAAATGGACTGGAATGGGCCACTTCACATCAAATGACCACCAGATCTACTACTGCGGACAAGAGGACCACAGAAGAAATGGAGTAGCCTTCATAATTAATAGTAAAGTGGCTAAAGCAGTGCTTGGATACAACCCAAAAAACGACAGAATGATCTCAATTCGAATTCAGGGCAAGCCATCTAACATCACAGTGATCCAAATATACGCCCCAACCACAAATGCTGAAGAAGCTGAAGTAGAGCAGTTCTATGAGGATCTGCAGCACCTACTGGACAACACGCCTAAAAGAGATGTTATTTTCATCACAGGAGACTGGAATGCTAAGGTGGGCAGTCAAATGACACCTCGAATTACAGGTAAGTATGGCCTGGGAGAACAAAACGAAGCAGGACACAGGCTGATAGAATTTTGCCAAGACAATTCACTCTGTATAACAAACACTCTCTTCCAACAACCTAAGAGACGGCTTTATACATGGACTTCACCAGATGGACAACACCGAAATCAGATTGATTACATCCTTTGCAGCCAAAGGTGGCGGACATCTGTACAGTCGGTAAAAACAAGGCCTGGAGCTGACTGTAGTTCAGATCACGAACTTCTTCTTGCACAATTTAGGATCAGACTAAAGAGATTAGGGAAGACCCACAGATCAGCTAGATATGAGCTCACTAATATTCCTAAGGAATATGCAGTGGAGGTGGAGAATAGATTTAAGGGACTGGACTTAGTAGATAGGGTCCCGGAAGAACTCTGGACAGAAGTTGACAGCATTGTTCAGGAGGCGGCAACAAAATACATCCCAAAGAAAGAGAAAACCAAGAAGGCAAAATGGCTGTCTGCTGAGACACTAGAAGTAGCCCAAGAAAGAAGGAAAGCAAAAGGCAACAGTGATAGGGGGAGATATGCCCAATTAAATGCAAAATTCCAGAGGTTAGCCAGAAGAGATAAGGAATTATTTTTAAACAAGCAATGCGCGGAAGTGGAAGACGACAATAGAATAGGAAGGACAAGAGACCTCTTCCAAAAAATTAGAAACATTGGAGGTAAATTCCAGGCCAAAATGGGTATGATCAAAAACAAAGATGGCAAGGACCTAACAGAAGAAGAAGAGATCAAGAAAAGGTGGCAAGAATATACAGAAAACCTGTATAGGAAGGATAACAATATCGGGGATAGCTTTGACGGTGTGGTCGGTGAGCTAGAGCCAGACATCCTGAAGAGTGAGGTTGAGTGGGCCTTAAGAAGCATTGCTAATAACAAGGCAACAGGAGACGACGGCATCCCAGCTGAACTGTTCAAAATCTTGCAAGATGATGCTGTCAAGGTAATGCATGCTATATGCCAGCAAATTTGGAAAACACAAGAATGGCCATCAGACTGGAAAAAATCAACTTATATCCCCATACCAAAAAAGGGAAACACTAAAGAATGTTCAAACTATTGAACAGTGGCACTCATTTCACATGCCAGTAAGGTAATGCTCAAGATCCTGCAAGGTAGACTTCAGCAGTTCATGGAGCGAGAATTGCCAGATGTACAAGCTGGGTTTAGAAAAGGCAGAGGAACTAGAGACCAAATTGCCAATATCCGCTGGATAATGGAAAAAGCCAGGGAGTTTCAGAAAAACATCTATTTCTGTTTTATTGACTATTCTAAAGCCTTTGACTGTGTGGACCATAACAAATTGTGGCAAGTTCTTAGTGGTATGGGGATACCAAGTCATCTTGTGTGCCTCCTGAAGAATCTGTATAACGACCAAGTAGCAACAGTAAGAACAGACCACGGAACAACAGACTGGTTTAAGATTGGGAAAGGAGTACGGCAGGGATGTATACTCTCACCCTACCTATTCAACTTGTACGCAGAACACATCATGCGACAAGCTGGCCTTGAGGAATCCAAGGCTGGAGTTAAAATCGCTGGAAGAAACATTAACAATCTCAGATATGCAGATGATACCACTTCGATGGCTGAAAGCGAAGAGGAACTGAGGAGCCTTATGATGAAGGTGAAAGAAGAAAGTGCAAAAGCTGGTTTGCAGCTAAACCTCAAAAAAACCAAGATTATGGCAACCAGCTTGATTGATAACTGGCAAATAGAGGGAGAAAATGTAGAAGCAGTGAAAGACTTTGTATTCCTAGGTGCAAAGATTACTGCAGATGCTGACTGCAGTCAGGAAATCAGAAGACGCTTAATCCTTGGAAGAAGAGCAATGACAAATCTCGATAAAATAGTTAAGAGCAGAGACATCACACTGACAACAAAGGCCCGCATAGTTAAAGCAATGGTGTTCCCTGTAGTAACATATGGCTGCGAGAGCTGGACCATAAGGAAGGCTGAGAGAAGGAAGATCGATGCTTTTGAACTGTGGTGTTGGAGGAAAATTCTGAGAGTGCCTTGGACTGCAAGAAGATCCAACCAGTCCATCCTCCAGGAAATAAAGCCAGACTGCTCACTTGAGGGAATGATATTAAAGGCAAAACTGAAATACTTTGGCCACATAATGAGAAGACAGGACACCCTGGAGAAGATGCTGATGCTGGGGAGAGTGGAAGGCAAAAGGAAGAGGGGCCGACCAAGGGCAAGATGGATGGATGATATTCTAGAGGTGACGGACTCGTCCCTGGGGGAGCTGGGGGTGTTGACGACCGACAGGAAGCTCTGGCGTGGGCTGGTCCATGAAGTCACGAAGAGTCGGAAGCGACTAAACGAATAAACAACAAATATATGCTAATGTTTCACAGAGTCTGGTATTCCTTTCTGAGGCCCTGTCCAGTACTAATGACACATATCTCCTAGCACCTTCTAAACTTGAACATAATTTAGTTTACTAAAATTTTTCATGCTTGTTCCAAACTGTTTTATAAATGATCTAAACAATTACACATTACAGTACTAGGCCCATATACTGGACACATTAACTAGAAATACAGTTCAGCTGTAGAACTACTAGCAGACATAAAAATATTAATAGTCGAAGTCATAAAATTTAAGATATTATAACTGAACACATGCAATCTTACTAAAGTTGGCCTTTCTACTTTTCTTCTATGATTTGACTGATAAAAGTTTTGAGGTATATTATTAGCCTCCTGTGATTGACCCAAACTCCTACTATTAACTAAATTCATGTGTATGTGTGTGTGTGTGTGTCTGTCTGTCTGTGTGTGCGCGTGCCTTCAAGTCAGTGTTGACTCCTGGCAATTGCCAGAACTAGTTCCTGCAGTTTTCTTGGCAAAATTTCCGAAGTGGTTTGCCACTGCCTCCTTCCTAGGCCTGAGAAAGAGTGACCAGCTTCAAAGACACCCAGCTGGCTTCATGCTAAGTTGTGACTGGAACACACAGTATCCTGGTTTCTAGCCTTAACCGCTACACCAAACTAATGGTCTTACATTAATGTTAGGCGTGTAGAATGAGCTTTGGGGAGATCTGGTTTGAGCTGCAGTTGCATATGTAATTTACATTATTGCAAATAAGTAACTTAAAGTTGATGATGTAAATGCAACTATTCCTATTTCCTTTTATTTCTATGACCTATAAATCTCTGATCCTTATAGAGCAGCTAGTTCTTGTTGGTGAGCAAAAAAAAATAATCATGTCTTCTCTGGTTCCTGCTCAAAAGGAATGCCCAGATGATAGTTTATTACAATGGGATCTTTGTCAGTTGTGTCTCTGATTTATATACAATCCTGTCAGACTTAAGAAGCCTTGTTTCTTGGTCTTCTTCATCCTTTTAGAAGGTTATTTTCCATTGCTGATGCAAATGATGAGCATTTTACAGTGATCATGTAGGCTTCACTCAGACAACTCACTCTTTGATTAGGTTTCTATTTTAGTTCCCAAACTGTTCATGAACAGATCTCTAGGCCATAGTAGTTCTAAGTACCACTTGTCCTCCAAATCATAAAAGTCCTAAGAACCACAATATCTATCCCCCTTTTTCATGTTTCCTGGATTTTCCATGGAATGTTATTGTTTCTTTTATTCATGTACTGTATGTCAAACCTAGGTGCTTTCTGTAATTATTTTATTTTATTGTAAACCGCCCAGAGTCCCTCTTCTGGGGGAGATGGACAGTAATTAAATTTGAATAATAAATAAAAATAAATAAATTACGTCTCATTAGTCATACCCAGTTCTCAGTCTCAAATCAACCATTACTTGGTTCCATAGTTGTTTTCTTCTTAAATATCTCCAGATAATTTTATCTTGTATAATGTCATTCCTTGCCATTATTTAGCAGTAGTTCACTGTTAGTAGTATGGCAAAAATAGTCAGTGCACAACAAGGTGATGATGGGTCCTTGGTACTCTCTGAACTTGGTTGTTTGCTTGCAAATATTTCATTACCCAACTAGGTAACGTCATCAGTACTAGTGAGTGTGGGGTTTGCTCCCTGTTTATATACAGTATCTTGTCCTGCCAGTTTGGGTGGGGGTGTGGTTTTCTCCTTGGTAGCTCCTTGATTAGGACATTGTTTCCTGCTTGATAGTTTGCCTGGTGCTAATCCCTGATTATCTGGGTGTTGTCTGCTGGAGAGGATGTGTTCTGTTCTTTTTGTTACTACTACTGTACGACTGTATATAAGCTACTGTATATAAACAGGGAGCAAACACCACACTCAGTGTCACTGATGATGTTACCTAGTTGGGTAATGAAATGTCTGCAAGCAGACAAGCAAGCTCAGAGAGCACCAAGGACTCCACAGTTCAGCCCTGAGCTACAGATATTGTCTTCTATTGGAAGGTGATGATGATTATTATGACAGTAACAAAAATGAATAAAAGTCAATAAAATATTAAGGCACAAAGTTATATTAAGGCACAAAATTCCAACTAACCCTCTATTAAACTTTTGTACATGACAAGAGAGTAGTTGGTTAGCCAAGATTACCTCTCTGTGTAAGTTCATTTGTTTTAAATACCAAATTAATGTAATCGTTATACTCACTTTTCCATGCAAGCCATATTATGATTCAATTTTATGCAAATTTACTAGTGTACCTTAGATGTGTTTGGCCAAGAGCTAGAAGAAAGATCTGAATTTTAATGCATGCTGTATGGATGCATTAGTGCTAATCCACAAATGAAATACTAAGTGAAATTTCTTGCCATTCATCCTGTTTGTGTTGTATTTGTAATACCCTGACTGCTCTGTCAATGCTTTTGCTGTCTGTCTGTAAGCCACCCTGACAATATAAAGTAGACCCAGCTTCCCTATGCACATGCAGCTTTGGAAAGTGCCTTCTTGGTAGTGGCCCCCTCCTTGTGGAGCACCTTATCCCCAGCAGTAAAGGCAGCCCCAACCCTCCCTGCTTCTAGGAAGAAAGTTAAAGTGGTCCTTTTCAGAGAGCTTTTGGCCATTAGTTCTGTCTGGGTGACTGACACAGATGATTGTTGTTGGGGTTTTTTGGAGTTGTTGTTTTATATTGTATTTTGAATTATCGTGCATCACCCAGATATAGATGGGGTGTGTGTGTGCACGCACGCGTGCTTGTGCCTTTGAGTCAGTCTTGACTCCTGGAGACTGCTTGGACAAGTCCCTGAAGTTTACCTGGCAACATTTCTGAAGTGGTTTGCCATTGCCTGCTTCCTAGGGCTGAGAGAGAGGGACTGGCCTAGAGTTACCCAGCTGGCTTTGTGCCTAAGCAGGACTAGAATTTACGGTCTTCTGATTTCTAGCCTGATGCCTTAACCACTACTTCAGACTAGCTGTCTTTGGGGGCATCTTAAAAATATTGCTAAACAAATAAATATGGTTCCCTGAAGTAGCTGAGACATGGCTGACAGACTTACATGCAATGGAATTGTCATAAGCCCACCAGCAGATTTGCTTTCAAGTGGAAGAAAAAGAGCATCTTTTAAATTTTCTTTTTTATGCAAAAGTTGTTGTCGTCATTGTGGCTCAACAGTGAAGTGAATGAGCAAACAAACACTCCAGGGTAAGAGTGCATAGCAAATATATGCCAGGTTTTGTTTTGTTCCTCTGGCAAAAATATGAAGGGAATGACACATCGGGTTCTCTGAGAATGCATCCAGTCACCTAAAACAGCAGGGTTAAGCTGGAAGAAGGAAGCTAAGGCAAATAAGGTTATCAGATAAGCAAGACTGGCTGGGGAATTCTGGAAGTTGAAGTCCACACATCTTAAAGTTGTTAAGGTTGAGAAACACTGCTATAGAAGGTTGGGAGTCTTTTGCTGATTTGAATCTGGCACAGATCTTCATTCAGAAGTAAGCCCTGAACTAATGCAGGAGCTCCCCAATGGCATAATGTAGCATTTTGGAATCAGAAGGATTATTTCAGCTATATGACATGTGCTAAAATGTTGAGTAATAGTAATGGAGATTTTTTTAGTGGAATTAGCAAACTATGGTTTGGAGTTTGGAGTTCCATCAGAGATGAACGGTGTCCTGAAACTCTTGTGAGTAGATCTGACTCATTTTTTATCATTAGATCCTCATCCAATAGTTTCTGATCTGCCCAGAGAGCCCTTTGTATATGTTACATTTGACATTTTGGGCACACATATTTCATTTCTCCCCCTGCTCTCCATCTCTCTTTCTGTAATGCTGCAAGTGAAAGGTGAAAGGTCCCCTGTGCCAGCACGGAGTCATGTCTGACCCTCTGGGTGGGGATGCTGCTTTTGTGATGTTTTCTTGGCAGACTATAGAGCGGGGTGGTTTGCCATTGCCTTCCCCAGTTGTCACCTTCCCAGCAAGCTGGGTACTCATTTTACCGACCTCGGAAGGATGGAAGGCTGAGTGGACCTGAGCCGGTTACCCAAGAATCCAGCTTCCACTGGGATTGAACTCGGGTCGTGGGGAGGGTTTCAGTTGCAATATTGCTGCCTAGCACTCTGCGCCACATGAGGCTTATATGTAATACTGCATTGTTGTTTATTCATTTAGTCACTTCCGACTCTTTGTGACTTCATGGACGAGCCCACGCCAGAGCTTCCTGTTGGTCGTCAACACCCCCAGCTCCCCCAGGGACGAGTCTGTCACCTCTAGAATATCATCCATCCACCTTGCCCTTGATCGGCCCCTCTTCCTTTTGCCCTCTACTCTCCCTAGCATCAGCATCTTCTCCAGGGTGTCCTGTCTTCTCATTATGTGGCCAAAGTATTTCAGTTTTGCCTTTAATATCATTCCCTCAAGTGAGCAGTTTGGCTTTCTTTCCTGGAGGATGGACTGGTTTGATCTTCTTGCAGTCCAAGGCACTCTCAGAATTTTCCTCCAACACCACAGTTCAAAAGCATCTATCTTCCTTCGCTCAGCCTTCCTTATGGTCCAGCTCTCGCAGCCATATGTTACTACGGGGAACACCATTGCTTTAACTATGCGGGCCTTTGTTGTCAGTGTGATGTCTCTGCTCTTAACTATTTTATCGAGATTTGTCCTTACTCTTCTCCCAAGGATTAAGCGTCTTCTAATTTCCTGACTGCAGTCAGCATCTGCAGTAATCTTCGCACCTAGAAATATGAAGTCTTTCACTGCTTCTACATTTTCTCCCTCTATTTGCCAGTTATCAATCAAGCTGGTTGCCATAATCTTGGTTTTTTTGAGGTTTAGCTGCAAGCCAGCTTTTGCACTTTCTTCTTTCACCTTCATCATAAGGCTCCTCAGTTCCTCTTCCCTTTCAGCCATCAAAGTGGCATCATCTGCATATCTGAGATTGTTAATGTTTCTTCCAGCGATTTGAACTCCAGCCTTGGATTCCTCAAGCCCAGCATGTCGCATGATGTGTTCTGCATACAAGTTGAATCGGTAGGGTGAGAGTATACAGCCCTGCCGTACTCCTTTCCCAATCTTAAACCAGTCCGTTGTTCCGTGGTCTGTTCTTATTGTTGCTACTTGGTCGTTATACAGATTCTTCAGGAGGCAGACAAGATGACTTGGTATCCCCATACCGCTAAGAACTTGCCACAATTTGTTATGGTCCACACAGTCAAAGGCTTTAGAATAATAAAACATAAACAGATGTTTTTCTGAAACTCCCTGGCTTTTTCCATTATCCAGCAGATATTGGCAATTTGGTCCCTAGTTCCTCTGCCTTTTCTAAACCCAGCTTGTACCTCTGGCAATTCTTGCTCCATGAATTGCTGAAGTCTACCTTGCAGGATCTGGAGCATTACCTTACTGGCATGTGAAATGAGTGCCACTGTTCGATAGTTTGAACATTCTTTAGTGTTTCCCTTTTTTGGTATGGGGATATAAGTTGATTTTTTCCAATCTGATGGCCATTCTTGTGTTTTCCAAATTTGCTGGCATATAGCATGCATTACCTTGACAGCATCATCTTGCAAGATTTTGAACAGTTCAGCTGGGATGCCGTCGTCTCCTACTGCCTTGTTATTAGCAATGCTTCTTAAGGCCCATTCAACCTCACTTTTCAGGATGTCTGGCTCTAGCTCACCGACCACACCGTCAAAGCTATCCCCGATATTGTTATCCTTCCTATACAGGTCTTCTGTATATTCTTGCCACCTTTTCTTGATCTCTTCTTCTTCTGTTAGGCCCTTGCCATCTTTGTTTTTGATCATACCCATTTTGGCCTGGAGTTTACCTCCAATGTTTCTAATTTTCTGGAAGAGGTCTCTTGTCCTTCCTATTCTATTGTCTTCTTCCACTTCCGCACATTGCTTGTTTAAATATAATTCCTTATCTCCTCTGGAATTTTGCATTTAATTGGGCATATCTCCCCCTATCACTGTTGCCTTTTGCTTTCCTTCTTTCTTGGGCTACTTCTAGTGTCTCAGCAGACAGCCATTTTGCCTTCTTGGTTTTCTCTTTCTTTGGGATGTATTTTGTTGCTGCCTCCTGAACAATGTTGCAAACTTCTGTCCATAGTTCTTCCGGGACCCTATCTACTAAGTCCAGTCCCTTAAATCTATTCTCCACCTCCACTGCATATTCCTTAGGAATATTAGTGAGCTCATATCTAGCTGATCTGTGGGTCTTCCCTAATCTCTTTAGTCTGATCCTAAATTGTGCAAGAAGAAGTTCGTGATCTGAACTACAGTCAGCTCCAGGTCTTGTTTTTACCGACTGTATAGATGTCTGCCACCTTTGGCTGCAAAGGATGTAGTCAATCTGATTTCGGTGTTGTCCATCTGGTGAAGTCCATGTATAAAGCCGTCTCTTAGGTTGTTGGAAGAGAGTGTTTGTTATGCAGAGTGAGTTGTCTTGGCAAAATTCTATCAGCCTATGTCCTGCTTTGTTTTGTTCTCCCAGGCCATACTTACCTGTAATTCCAGGTGTCATTTGACTGCCCACCTTAGCATTCCAGTCTCCTGTGATGAAAATAACATCTCTTTTAGGCGTGTTGTCCAGTAGGTGCTGCAGATCCTCATAGAACTGCTCTACTTCAGCTTCTTCAGCATCTGTGGTTGGGGCGTATATTTGGATCACTGTGATGTTAGATGGCTTGCCCTGAATTCGAATTGAGATCATTCTGTCGTTTTTTGGATTGTATCCAAGCACTGCTTTAGCTACTTTACTGTTAATTATGAAGGCTACTCCATTTCTTCTGTGGTCCTCTTGTCCACAGTAGTAGATCTGGTGGTCATTTGATGTGAAGTGGCCCATTCCAGTCCATTTCAGTTCACTGGCGCCCAAAATGTCTATCTTTAATCTTGACATCTCACCAATAACCACATCCAATTTGCCCTGGCTCATAGATCTTACATTCCAGGTTCCGATGGTGTGTTGATCCTTAGAACATCGGATTCGCCGTTCACCACCAGCACCGTCGGCCGCTAGCCGTCCTTTCGGCTTTGAGCTAGCTGGGTCATCACGTCTGGGGCTAGTTGAACTCATCCTCTGTTCCTCCCCAGTAGCATTTTGACCATCTTCCGTCCTGGGGGTCTCATCTTCCGATGGTATACCGACATATCTCTGGTTGTACTGATCCATTTAGTTTTCACGGCAAGAATACTGGGGTGGGTTGCCATTACCTTCCCCAGGGATTGCATTTAGTCTGACCTCTCTGTCATGACCTTCCCGTCTTGGGTGGCCCTTCACGGTTTAGCTCATGGCATCATTGAGGTGCTCAAGCTCCAGCACCACAACAAGATAACGATCCTTTGCTGAAGCTGCATATACTGCATACTTAAACCTATATGCATAAAATCTTTATGTATTTTCACAGACCTAGTTCAGGGGACTTGTTAGGTATGATCGCCTCTCACTTTGCCCCCTTATAACCAAGAAGCAGCCACAGTCAGGCTGAAATCTTTTGGCTAGTTTCAGCTTTGCATGAAGACACATACATGCCAGTTCTAACTGGTTTGTGAAGAAGACGACTTCCTAGGAGGAAAGAGAGCTGCTATTGCAATCTAGGCAAATGTCTTATCATTATTATTTTTAATGTATTTGTTTACTGAACTATTTCTGACTTGCTTTATATCCATAAACCACAGCACAGGATACAATCAATAACATCAGTCAACATAGAACTATGTACTTATAATAATAAGCTGTAGAATAAATTGGCAAATAAAATACAGGTATATTATAAATAATAAAAGTCATAGGCTTTGTGAACAGTCTTAACTTCACACTTAAACAAGAGTAATGGCAGGTCTCCTCAAGGAGGGCTTTCTATAAGCAGGAAGTCATAGCTGAAAAGACATTCATGTTATTCTGCTACGATGTACTATAACATACTGCTGTCAGTGGGAAGATAGCAAAGATTCCTCTGCTCTGGCAGATTTTACTACTTAGGCAGGTATGCTCTTAAAGAGAGGGATCATACATGAATATATATATATCAGTGTGATAATGATGTGGGTTGTATATGTGCCAAAGGCATGTACCTGGCTGTGTGTGTGTATGTGTTTTAACATATGGGGAAGGCCCACCCATACCACTGCTTTTCTCGAGGAACACACTGTATGTTGACATAAGAACCAGTTTGGTGTGGTGGTTAAGGCATCAGGCTAGAAACTGGGAGACTGTGAGTTCTAGTCCTGCCTTTGGCATGAAGCCAACTGGGTGACCGTGGGCCAGTCACTCTCTCTCAGCCCTAGGAACGAGGCAATGGCAAACCACTTCTGAAAATCTTGCCAAGAAAACTGCAGGGACTAGTCCCAGCAGTTGCCAGGAGTCAACATTGACTCGAAGGCACACACACACACACATTAACATAAATTGAACTGCTCTGCCCAGCCCACCTATACTATCTTTCAGTAATAAGGACATGTAGACTTGCTGCCCTCATGTAGCGTAATGTGGGGTAGTTAAGAGCAATGATTAGTGGATTCCCTGCTGTCTTTTTCTCTCCCACCCAGTGGGACAAGCAACCACCTACTGCTTTCCTGAATGTATTATGTTATATCAAGATGAAGTCTGTTTTCAGGGCAACATTTTTTAAATGTTCAAGCCATGGAAATATCAGTATCTCACTTCTGGTGGGAACATGGCAGACTGAACAGCTGTGCCCGCAAGCTCCATGGGCAGAACTGGCATCGTGGCAGTTTTTTCAGGCTCAGTCTGGTTCCTCCTGAAGCCCAGGAGCATTTTTCTAGACCAAGGAAAATCCTCGGAATTGACCCATTTGTCCTCCGGACGGTGAGTTGCAGCCAGGAGATCGTAAACAGTGTCTGTGATCAATGGGTAAGCCTTCGCCAGGAGGCTGGGATATCACCATTTCCAAGCTGCACTACAGCCTTAAAAGGACATTAAGTCCAGCCACCCCATTTCTAAAGCACCCAATTTTCTACCCTAAGAGAGGCTTTCTACATTAAGGAGAAATGATCTCTCTTGGTGCTTATTGTTATTTTTGTGATTAATTTTTTAATTTTTTTTAAAGCTTTGGATTTTGCTTTCCATCCAATACTAAGGAGTGTTGAGAGTATGTTATCATCTCCCTGTTATTATTTTTGTGCTAATTTTGAAGTTTTTTGCATTTTTCCTACAGTACACACTGAATCTGCCATTCTGAACTTTTACTTTCCGGCTGCTATTTTCTTTGGGGTTATCTTATCTTAACTCAGTCTGGAAATTTTCCATTACCTTTCACTTCTGACAGTTAAGTATCTAGGGGGCGCCATAATGTACTGTCTCAGACATGGAGGATCTTAATCAGGCTTTCTCTGACTTTCACAGAGATATTAAAGCAGATATTAAGCAGATTTTTTCTGATTCCTGCCAAGCTATTATGCAAGACATTCAGAACATTGTGGAAAATATGTGGTCTAAAATGTGCCATCTGGTTGAGGATGTTGTGGATGGACCTGAAGAATCTAACAGTGATGGAAATGTCTCTCTAAGAGTGAGATTCGGGCTTCCGTTGAAATCCTGGATGAAACTGACAATGCTGAATTGAAGAACTTAAACAGAGAAATTGAGCTGTAAGACATGAGTGAATTTGATTTTCTGATGGAATGTTATGGAAAAGAAGCGGTTATTATGTATGGGAGGTTTTTTGAAGAGAAGTCTGTGTCCTTATTATAGTAGACAGGAATGTATAGAATAGTAGTAGGAAGGGAATAATTAAGTAATTGTTATGTTGGGGGGAGTTGATTAGGTGATTTATACTTTTCCTTTTCTTTTGATATAATGGGAGGGAGCAATGGTATTTAGTGATTTTTATAATGTGCTAATGGGTTAACTTGTAGAAATGATGTGATTTTGGTTTAATTTAGAGTAAGGGATTGGTTATGGAAAATTGCTGTATATCCTTGATGTTTAAAGTCAGAAGTCACTTCTTTTTGTAATCTATTTAATTTTTTTCTCGTGTGTTTTCACTTTTTTAGTTCTTCTTTTTGTAGTTTGTTTTTTTGTATCTTTTATCTTTTTCTGAAATTTAATAAAATTCTTTAAAAAAAAAAAAAGAAACATCAGTATCTCAGTCTCCTGGAAGATAAACAAATTGAGAGATGGATCTTCCCATGACCAAAAAAAGAAAAGCTGGCAGATTGGTGGTGATCTCTACTGATGGAATCTTTCATTTTTATTTAATGGAAGATAATTTATTCAAGTTAATTTATTAAAGGAGGAGGGGGGTTTGACAACAAACATGTTAGATATATTTGGCAATAAAGGACCAGCAGCTCTTTGAGGGCCACATTTCTCTCAGACTCTATGAGCTATTTTTTTTTCCAAAAGCAAGTTTAGCTTGCCAGGGAGCTAGCCCTGAATGAGATTGAAATCTGTGTGCTGCAACAGAATCTCTTAATGGATCCAAGAATTCAGTTGCTGGAGAGGCAGTGATCTGCATCTCTTTGCAACATCTATGCAGCAAACATACCTACTAGTCCAAACTGGCTAAGGCACCAGGCTAGAGACCAGGAGACAGTGAGTTCTAGTCCCTCCTTAGGCATGAAAGCCGGCTGGGTGACCTTGACTCTCTCTCAGCCCAACTTACCTCACAGGGTTGTTGTTGTGGGGAAAATAGGAGGAGGAAGGAGTATGGGGTATGTTCACCGCCTTGAGTTATTTATAAAAATAATAAAGGCGGGATAAAAAAAATCTTTAAAAAACCTGTGATTCCCTTATTTTCTTATTAGTCCCTTCTCTTGGTGAAAAGCCTCAACTTCCTCCTAAAAAAGAGTTTTTACTTCCCTGAGCACATTCACCCAAAGCATGCACTTGTTTGGTGGGGAAGTGGACAATTGAAACATTTCAGACATGTTGGCCTGGATACTTGACTTCCATCCTCTCCCCTGATTCCTGTTCCCTGCCATCCTACTGCTACTTCATTCCTTTGATCCAAACTGTTGCAGCCTGGAATTTATAAGGAATCTATGGATACTTGAATTTTTCAGAATACTTACTGCTTCATTTTTTATTTCATGTCTTTCTAATAAACTGGAGTGATGAGTATAAAGTTTTAGAAGATAATGAAGACTCAGCCTGCAGTTTTAAATCTAATGGGATTTACTTCTGAGAAGACGTTTTAAGATTGCACAGTCAGCTGATTAAATCCATCCTGAGCATTCTGAAGGAATGTGTGTGTCTTTTGTAAAAGCATAAAGAACTGTGGGTTTAATAGAACTTAATGACTTAGGGAATTTCACCTCCAGATGAGCAGAAAAGGGGTTGGGAGAATGAGGAACCATGAACCCTAATTAACTTGTGGCACTTCATTAGCCTAAGATGAAGAAACAAAATGCCATTTATTAGAAGTGTTTTCCAGATTCTTCAGTTACCACAAGAAGTAATTTGTGTTCAGGATGAAAATTGTTTTAGTTCTTAAGCAGAATTATGTTCAAAAGCTTTGGAAAAAATAATTAAGGCTTCTGTGGCACAATTTCAAAAACGTTGTAACTTTTAAGGGGGAAAATTTTGGTCTTTTGATGGCATAAATAGTATCTAACACACTTCCAAATGTAAGACATTATTGCTCATTAACTCAAATCCCAAACAACTAGTAAAGTGATTTTTTTCATCTACTCACCCATCCAAAAGTTATATTTACACCCTGCCTTTCCTTTAAGAAACTAAAAGACGCTTACATGGTACCACCTGTAATGATTGCCTATCCTAACAGAGTCAGACTCACAAGCAGGTACTTCATTGACAACCTTCTCTGATCATTATGATTTATACTTTAATCAACTACAAACTGTACTTTAAATATTATATTCTATTCCAGGCTGAGAGAATGTTTTTTACAGCTCAAAGACTTGTGGAGTAAAGTTATGCAAAAACGTTTTATGAGCTGCCAATCTGGAGTTTATCAGTACGACTCTATGAAAATTTCACCTTGAAAGCTTAAACGGGTGACATAACCAGTGAATGTGTAGCATGGCTAGTGGCCAATTGAATTTTATCCTATCCATATCAGAGTAAAATGCCATCCTGATATACTGATAATTTTTTTCCATCTTTTGAAGTAATTGTAGATCATTCTCCATCCAATTTTTGCAAGGACGCTGACAAAGCATCCAGGTTGAACCAAGCTGACTTAATCAGCTACCTAGTCATGATGGAAGGAGCTTCCACTGCTTTGCAGCCATGGAGATGTTTCAAGGGGACAGTTTAATTGAAGGCTTCTTGAAGCAAGTACCCCCTTGAAGCTCTTCACAGCCTGAGAAGATAAAGTAAATTGTTGTAGTTAACTTTTTTCAAGTGATCAGGTATTTAGAATCTGTACTGTATACTCCTATATGCTGCTTTTGGCCTGAAATTTCAACACACAGATTCCTGTGCCAATATGCTCATGAAAAGAGTATTCCTGGACCTATTGTAAGTTCAAACAGTTGCTGAACGAATGGTCATTAAGTGAGGACCACTGGTAATTCTGTAGGTATTTATGAAATGGCTTCTTGGTAGAATTCAGGCTGCCACCACTCCCTCCCACCCCCCATTTTAGGTTTTGGGGAACTTTTGAAGACTGAGTTATTCCAGAATTCTAGAATGCTCAGGATCACTTGATTTATGTGATTTTTAGGATTTTATGTATTTGTTTTAGCTTACTGTAGATCTTTTAATTTTGAGTGTCTTGTTTATTGTTGCATTTAATTATTTTAAACCTCTAAGAGTCTGATTGATTGAGGTGGGCACAAATGTGATAAATAAATAAATAAATGCTTGAAATGTCAAGCTAGAAAGGACACGACAATAGCACGAAAAGAAAAATGACAGGGTGTTGAGAAGATCTGTACTGAAGAAGAGAGCTGCAAGAGAATATACAAATTACTGAACCATCGCAATAATTCCTCATACAACGTTTAGCTTGAAATCTTACGACAAAGGATACCGCTATACATGGAAAGAGGGAGAAAGAGAAATACCCATGAGATGTGGATTTATTCTCCGTAGCTCCTGAGGACAGGACAAGAACAATTGATGGAAGCTTCAGAGAGGGAGAAACCTAAACCATTCTAGCCCTAAATTTGAAATAAGAATGAATTTTCTGCCCATGAGAGCTATTGAGTAGTGAACAGCCAACCTTCTGGAATTGTGGGTGTTCCATCACTGGAGGTTTTCAAGCAAAGATTTAAACCATTTGTCTGGGATGGTTGTCAATACCTGCCCTGGGCAGGTGGTTTGGACTAGAAGATCTCCTGGGTCACTTCCAACCACATGATTCTAGGATTGTATGAAGAGGCAGGTTTCTGAAAAGCCAGGTGGTCATGAGATCAGACAGCTAAAAATACATAAGTAACTTGTTTAATTTGTATAACAATTGTATTGTCACCGTATTATAAGAATGGCAGGATTGGAAGATATAACAGCTGGAATCCAATTTGAAAGTCACATGCTAAACAGTTTGTGATATTCAGATGATTCCACTTTATCAATTTAAAATATGAAAAAACTTAGAAGAGGTCATTATGAACGAAAAAACTGGAAAATAAAATATATGGGCTAATCTTAAATTTTAAGGAAATAAAGATAATGTTAACTAGCATGCTTATGAGCTCACAGTTGAAGAGACAAAGTGAAGGTATTAAATCATTTTGTCTTCTTAGATTCAAGAGTAGATAAAAGTGGACAGTGTGCTGAAGAAGTAAAGAGGAATTTTATCCTAGGGAGGAAGGCAATGACAGTGCTAGGCAAGATCATATGGACATCTCTAATAAAGATCAGAATGATGAAAGCTACGCTTTTTACAGTTTTAATTTATGGCTCTGAAAGTTGGATGAGCTAGAAAGAGCTACCTTAATGGCAAGAATGAGAGGAGGAGGAGGAGGAGGAGGAGGAGGAGGAGGAGGAGGAGGAGGAGGATGGATGGATGGATGGATGGATGGATAGATAGAGAGATAGAGAGATAGAGAGATAGAGAGATAGAATTGATGGATAGGATCTAGAGTATCTCTGAAAGAACTGCAGATTATTGCTGGGGAAGGGTTGAGATGGAGGGCATTTGCCCACATAGATCCGAGGGGTGAGGCTCAACTCATTCATATCTAACAAGAAAACAAGTCTGCTGTGCTATTGCAGAAGATTATTGTAATAGTGAATAGATGATGTGCCCTATTTTCCTCTGGGTTTTTCTGTCTACAGTGACTTCTCTTCTGTATTCTTGTGCATGACACGTCTTGGTAAGACTTTAGTTTTTTCAAAAGCAGGCTTCTGGCCTTTCATTCCCTCCATCTGTTTTTCTGAGTTAGCTCTTTTCCTCTGTCTTGATGCTATCTAGCTCAAGAGCATCATGTTGTTTCTTTCCAAAGCGTTCTGCCAGCTCCAGGGTTAACCACCTGTGGCCAGGAGGGCTTGATCTAAGAACTGGTTGTGTCTAACATGCACTTTTGTTACCTGAAAGCAAGAAGTATAAATATGCTTAATTAGAAATATGAATAATTGTAATATATACTATATAAGCTTTTAAACCCTTTCTGGGAATGAGATTCAGCATAGACTTGTCAGTGCTACATGCTAGACGTATAATCTGTGGCAAGTTTGTGGTTGCCTCTGACAAGGAAGGGCCTAAAAGAACATGAGATTCTGCTGCATATTCATATCCCTCTATTGAATGTTGCTAGTTCAAACACATTGCTGTGTTTGTGGATATTTCCTTTAACTGGCAGTAAAAGTTGTTATTCTTTTGCTCTGCTTTGTTTGAAAAACCATTTCAACTTCCCCCTCATTTGGGTGTTTATTGCCTTCAGATTCAGGAACCTACTGCACACACTATTGTGTCAGAATAAAAAACTGTGGAAATATCTGTCTCTCTGTTGGAATGAATTAAACTTCAACTTATCCATCTCTCATAAATTATGATAGCTGCTTTGCTATAATTTTCCATAAAAGTTTATTTTTCAGCCCAAACATTTTTAATTAACAATTTTCCATTTTTCACGGTAAGAATGTTGTTGTTTGGAGACTTCTGGTGAGGACATGGAGAGCTAGATGTCCCTGAAGGAGAGGAGATGGCATGACGACTGAAATTGGCAGCTAGGGGACAGATCCTGGCTGCCAAAATCTCTCCAGAGAAAGGAGAGATCATGGGATTGCCACATGTACTCTAGACAGCTGCTACTTGTGAGTAAACTGCAGGAACCAGGGTTTTGCAGTCAGCTGGTGAATGGAGTGGCTAGGAGTTGAGGGATTCTATCTACACCCACAACCGTAAAGTAGCCTATATGGACATAAAGCTCAGCCAAGCCTGATTTCTTAATCACCTTTAGAATTGCTTTTTTACTGCTTTTTAAACATTAAGAACCTTTGGAATGGCAAGTTTGATGGTATTCACCGGGTGAGTTACCTTCAATCCTTAACAAAAGGAATTTCAAGTGTGACTTTAAGGACTTAGCAGTTTTGGGAATAAACAGCAAAAGTGTGATTAGAGTATTGTTTTTGGAAAGTTATAACTGTATTAAGGGTCTAGATGGATTTGAAATGGGATTTTAAGACTAATTGAATGAATCCTTCCTGTGGGAAAACGGCTTGTGTTTTGAATTACGAAAAAAACCAGCATGATAAAAAGGAACTTTGAAGGTTGGACACTAGAGGGAGCTAAAAGGAAGCAAGATTTCAATTAAAGGAGAAGAACATCTATTTGACTTGTTAAGATAGAATGGAGCAAAATACCTTAACATGGAATGTCCTGAAGGATATATGTGAACAATAGACTCAGAAGTTATTTATTTATTTTATTATTCAAATTTCTATTACTGCCCATCTCCCCCCAAGGAGGGGGACTCTGGGCAGTTAATTTCAAGAATATCTGCCATCATAGATAGACTTTGTGTGAATGATGTTGTAGAAGAGGAACACGTTTTACTGGATAAGATCAAAACAGATCTGAACGTGGATTTAAAAATGACAGACTATAAGAATGATCTGGAAAAAGAAGAAATACTAGATATACAAATGAAACTGGCTGATGTTTTAATAATTAAAAGGGACATACAAACAACTAACCAGGAGACTGACTTGGGTCATTTTCCTGTACTGGATTTACAGAGGAGACCTGTTAAAGTTTAGAAAGACTTGGTGAGAAGGGACAAAGAAAAAAAAAAGAAAAGAAATCAAGTTCTAGGACAGTATTTGAAGGGATTCAAGATCAAGATTGTTAAAAGTAAAGGGAAGGAATATAAAGTCAGATTATTTGATCAAGGTTAAAATAGATGACCATGACTGAATGACAAGGTTTTAAGGATTTGTCTGTAGATAAGAGATGTGATATGGGATGAAGAGATTGTGTGTTGTATTTTAAGAGAAAATAAGTTGTTAAAATTGTTTATACTTGTTGAGATGAAGGGGGAAGTTACTGTTTTATATTTCTTTTTTTGTTATATTCTTATTCTCTTTTTTCTTCTCTATTCTTTCTTTTATACTCCTCTTTCTTTTCTGCACTTTTTCTTTTTTTTCTCTTTACTTCTTGTAGTTTTTATCTGTATAACTGTAATATTCAATAAAATTATTTGAAAAAAAATGTTTTTTTTAAATATTCAGTGTTGTTGTTTTAGGTGTAAATGTTAACAAAGAAAACAAATGACCAAACCCTATGTGTTGAAAACACAACTGATTTAATAAAGACAGTTTAAAATACTTTCCCCATGTATTCTTTGCCATTTAGAATTTAGCAAAATGAATAAACAAATAATAAATCTAGAAGGCTTATAACATTAAATTTAGCTGGAACAAAAGTGCAGTTTATCATATTTCCTTATACTTTAGCCATTCATGAGTTATGAAGAACACTTGCCTTGCCAAAATCCATTTGTGATACAAAGAGAATGGAGGATAGAGTTGCTTAATTAGTCAAAAGTATCCAAAATAAAGTTATTGCAAAACAGTAAGCTATGCTATGCTATAAAAAACAGTGTGGGTGAGATGAAAGCTATTTTTGTAACTTAGATTCCCCTGCCTTTGCTGTCATATCACTCAGCCTTTCATTGCTGGTATAACTTTGTAAAGAATACAAGGCCATCATATTTCTCTACAGTAACTTCCCCGACCTGATGTTTGCTGAGAATGATGGGAGGTGGGGAGGGTTGCTGTGTATGAACATCTTTGTAAGGGAAAGCCTTGAAGAGATTCCTTGAAAGTGAAGTGAATATCCAATCTGAGCTCCACTACTGGTGATATGTGCATGCCCCTATTGTTTTCTTGACAAGAATAGGGAAGTGGCTTGCTAGTGCCTTCTTCTGGAATATTTTTGGTCTCAGTAGAAGAGAATATATATAGCTCAGGGCTGACCTGTGGAGTCCTTGGTGCTCTCTGAACTTGGTTGTTTGCTTGCAAACGGTTCATTACCCAACTAGGGAGTGTGGTGTTTGCTCCCAGTTTATATACAGTGGCTAGCCCTGCCAGTGTTGGTGGGGGTGTGGTTTTGTCCTTGGCAGCTCCTTGATTAGGGCATTGTTTTCTGCTTGCTTGTTTGCCTGGTGCTAATCCCTGATTATGTGGGTGTTTTTTGCTGGAGAAGATGTGTTCTGGTCTTTTTGTTTCCTTCTTAGCTTTTTTATTGTCTCTTTTGAATGGCGTGTAGATGTGGTTTATCTCTATGGGTCTATTCATGGCTGATTTGTCTGAATGCCAAGCTTCCAGGAATTCCCTAACATTTTTGGATTTAGCTGGCCTAGGATGCTCACAGTTTCCCAGTTGAAACTATGGTTGAGACAGTCCATGTGTTGTGAGATTAAGGAATTTTCATGTCTTTTCACTGCTAGTTGGTGTTCATGGATGTGCTCTGCCAGGCTTCTGCCTGTCTGTCCTACATGCCTGTCTGTCCCACAACTAGCTCCAACCAAGTATTTCTAAATGGATTCTAGATTGGAGAGGAAGAATGGCATGGGCAGAAACTGTGACCCTTCGTACATGGCTCCTGACTTTCTGTGGAATGAAAGTTTAGTAAAGTATCGTTCTCGATGGGCCTTGCTGGAAAGTTAGTATCATCTATCTCTGCTAAATTCATGGCAAGTTCTTGGCTCAGCCTATCACTGGGACTTATGAACTATGGACTAAAAGAATTGGAACATCTGATAATGCCACATTTATGATTGCAAGAAGAACATTACATGGATATCAACGGATTTAAGATTATAATTGATTCGCCAAAAATTGTATTTTGAATTTATTGGAAGCCTGAAAGAATGTATTGAAAGGATGGACATCATATTTTCTTTGTTTTAAAAATTTGAGTATTCACGAATATTACTAGTATTCTTGGAAGAATTATGGTTATACCAGGCATGGGGAACGGGGGGAGGTCCTCAAACTGTTATTTTGAGTAATTGGAAAAGTGATCTTATTCCAGATATTAAAGATTGGCTTTTGGAAATGTATAATTTATCTCTTTGGAAATACAATATTTTCCACTAATTAGAAAATGAACAATATATGCTTCTTTGCTATAGATTTCATGATATTTTATAACATTAGAATATAATATCAGGTTAAAATAACATCAGATAATTACAATAGTATTAGCTATTTTCTGTAAACCAGTGACTTCTACACATTTAATATTTATATTTAGAAGCTTAATATTAGTTTTTGGGAGGTTCGTTTATTTTGGGGGTCTAGTGTTTGTTCTGTTTAGGTTTTTTTTTAGTTTTATTAATTGTCTTTTGTACTTCATTGTTACCTTTTGTGTTTTTGTTTATTTTTTTGTAATGTAAAAAAAGATGGGACTCAGCAGGGTTACAGAGTTACATCTTTATCATCTGTAGGCCATTCTGCCAAATTTCTCCAGGAAGAGAAAAATCCTGTCAACACTTTCTCAAAGCTGAGATGATTGGTAATAACTGTAGGGAAGCTTTGTTTTCCTCCTTTCAGTATTTGCTTTGGCTGGGGAGTTCTGGGAGTTGAAGTCCACACATCTTCAAGTTGCCAGGGTTGAGAAACACTGCTTTAGACCAAGAGAGGTAAATGTGGGCTCCTCTAGTGTGTGTGTGTGTGTGCACATATGTGTGTGTGCACATACATGTGTGCACATGTCTGTGGGGAGGAAACCTCTGCAGTTTCATGCAACAGAAGAGGTTCTGGTTTCTCCTTGCCTATCCTTCTGAGCAATTGCTCAGTTCTTCTACCCATAAATTATATGCAGGGCATCTTACAAAAAAGAAGGCCATACAGGTAGTCCTCCCATAACAACCATTCGTTTAGTGATGGTTCAGACTTATGACAGTACTAGAATGTTCTGTTTAGACTATGAGGTGACCAGTAAAGTAAAATGGAATTCTTCATTTCCAATACAACTATATACAATCAATAATTGTCTCTTAAATAATAGTTCAGTTCAATTCAAGCCCAACTGGGCAACGGCAGAGTGCTTGGCAAGACAGAGAAATCAGGTTCAGCTGGAGAACAAGGTGATGTGGCTGGACTGGACTTGACTGGGAATCGCGGCTAGGCAGGAATTGACTGGAGGCCGTGGCAAGGAGGCGCAACAGGACTCGGCAGGGACTGGCAGCAAGGCGACTGAATCAACCTCAGCTGGAGAACGTGGTAAGACTGCAAGGCAAAACTCGGCTATGGATTGCAACGAGGCGACAAGGCTAGGCTTGACTGGGCTCTGTGGCAAGGCAACAAGGCTGGACTTGGCAGGACCTCGTGGCAGGATGGCAAGACTTGACTCGACTGGGTTTCGTGACCAGATGGCAGGACTTGACTGGTCTGGACTTCATGGCAAGGTGGTGAGGTTTGATTCAAATTGAGCTTCGGGACAAGGTGGCAGGACTTGACTTGACTGGGCTTCTTGGCAGGGCGACAAGGCAAGACTCGACTGAGCTTTGGGACAAGGTGGCAGGACTCAACTCGGGTGGGCTTCCTGGCAGGGTGGCAAGGCAAGACTCAGCTGGATTTCGTGGTGAGGCAGCAAGGCAAGGCTCAGTTGGGGCCTGCTGCAAGGTAGCAAGGCAAGGTTCGGGAGGCTGGGAAGGCTCTGGTTCCGTAGCGGCTACAGGGCAGGGCTCCGAGAACTGTTCCGGCTTTTCTTCTCCATTGGAAGCTGTTTGCTCAGTGGAACATTTGTCTGCAGAAGCCCGGTCCTTGCACTGGCTCCTTCTTATTTTGCTCCTTTCACATCATTTTTCCTCCGGAGCCAATTGAACTTCCTTTTGCTTGGTGTTCTTTTTGGCTCACCTTTCCCTTGCGCTGATTGGTGGCTTTGAATCCAGCTCCTGGTTTTGTCCGATCAGCTGCTCAGGACTTTCCTGCTCTGCTGAGTCACTCTGAGGTTCAATTTCCCCATTTTGCCTAGCATAGGTTTCGATTTCCCCTTCCTCAGCTTCAGAGTCAGATTCAACCCTTACATAGAAAAACCTACTTGCAACTGGTCCTCATGCTTACAACTGTCGCAGCATCCCCATGATCACATGATTGCAATTCGGGCACTTGGCAACCAGATCACACTTATAACCATTGCAGCACCCCATGGTCATGTGATCACCATTTTCGACCTTCCCGGCCAGCTCCTGGCAGCAAAATCAATGGGGAACCATGTGATTTGCTTAATGACCACATGGTTCGCTTAACGGCCATAGTGATTCACCTAACCACCACCATAAAAAGTTTGTAAAATCAGGTGGGATTCACTTACTGACCGCTTTGCTTAGCAACTGAAATTCTGGTCCCAGTTGTGGTTATTAAGTGAGGACTACTGTACCTGTAGTTTGCTGGTGCAGCTTAAATTTTGCATGCAGGAAATCTCCAGTTCAATTTCTGGCATTTAAAGATCAGACAGGAAAGATTCTTGCAGAAACCATGAAGAGCTCCTGCTAGTACTGACCTATGTGGATTACAGTTCTGACTCACTATACAGCTTATTTTGATAATCCTTTGGAATTTGATCCTGCTCAGAGAAATGGGGAACTGTGCATACAAAACAATAGGAAAATGTTTTAATGTTATTCTGTTTTTTTTCTTTTAAAGCTTTGGTTTAAAGCTGAGATTTAAAAATTCTTCTACATCAACCTCATGCAAATATTTATGTGTGCAATTCTAGACAGAATGTATATTCAGAAATGAAAAGGCAAAATCAAAAGATGAGATTTTTTTCCCCCTAGTTCACAAAGTGCTAGATAAAAATACAAAAGTGCCCTTTAGCTTTTTGGGTTTTAAATGTAAAGAGCCAGTAACACATTATTTGTCTTCAAGATTGTTCCAAGTACAAGTAGATAAATTCCTAGGCAACAAGAAATACAAACTGCTAGAAAAAAATTGTAGTGACTGAGATGTTAATCAGTATCATTAGGAATGATAGTAAGTTTGCTTTGCAGAAATAGCTTGAGTTATATAACATGGCTTCTGCTGTGTTTCAAAACGGCTTTGTTTGTTGAAAAAAATAGCTCCTATAGGGAGATAGAGCCAGCAATGTATTGTTGATAAGTTTATATTTTTAGGAATTGTATTATGTTTGTCATGAACATCTTTGCATCTGAGTAAAGTTGTTTATGACTGTAGAAATTTGAAAACATGGACACTGATCAATATCAGAGGACAGGGCAGGTATTGAGTCACTGTGATGAATCTTGGTGGATTCAGCTCCTGAAGATGCTAGCAGCATCTGCACAGTGCTCCTCTGGCTGCACGTTTGTTCAGTTTTCTGAATACTGTCATTTTATGTGTATAGTGCCCGCATCTCCCATCCCAAACCCTTCCTTACTGCTATGTTATAAAGCCTGTATCCTAGATGATGAACAGTCTGTGGGGATTCTGGGGTTCATTAAGAGGGTAGAAACACACTGGGTTCCCATCTTACGCTAAGCTTTAACTTTGCTCATTTCGGTTTGATTCAGTGCAAGCTGTAAAGCTTGGTTTATGAAAATTTTGGGCCTGTTTTGGGAGGTTTGGGGGAGAACATTGGTCCAACTGGTTAAAAGGACTGAACGAGTGTCTTAAAATTCTGCAAAACCTAAGATACTAATTTTCCCCATTAACTCCCCAAAACAACCGCAACATCCCAACATTTTTGTTTCTATTGATTTTGGAGTACTGGAGGTACCTTAGAAATAACAGAACATAGGTAGTGGTCATGGGTTGCCCAGTGCTGATTCATGGATTAGATTGTTGTGCAAATTGTGGTTTATATAATCATTTATGATTAAATAAAGCCTGGATTAGCTTGTTGCAGCAACCAAATCACAGTGATGGAAGCCATTCAGTCCAACCCCCTGATCAGTGCAGAACCTGCCATTCAAGAAGCACATGCAACATTCTTGGAAATTGCCACTTATCTTCTTCTGAAATCCTTTCAGCAAAGGACAGCCACCTACTTCTTGGGCACTTTGCTTCTCCATCAGAAAACTTGCACTTGTCTCCTGAAAATTATTAGACTGCTTCTTTGCATTCCTAGTCTTGCAATTCAAATAGAAGTGTACAATGTTTTTCCAGACCAGGGGCTACCTTTGACCTTACGTAGTATGCCAAGGACCACACCTGTCCTAACAAGCAGGAACCACGCCGAGACGAGGAATAGGTCTCTAGTGTTTTATTACTGCTACATTAGACAGAAAATCCTAACAAACTGAAGAAGCGTGAGAAAACCCAGACAGATAAACCCCAAAAGTCAAGGCGGGTCTATTCTGTGTGTCTTTGAATGACAGCTCAAATTCTCACTACTACGCATGCGTTTTCCCCCCTGGATAGCGGCCCCCTCCTGCTCACCATCAGTGCTCATGACACCACCCCTCACATTTATCTGCAAATTGCACTCAATGAAATGCAATCAACATTTAAATGTAACGACCTTTTGGAGATTCCTAGAGGCCCCAACTATGCAACCAAATGTCCACAAGGAAGGCAAGGAGAGGGAGAAGGGACAAAGGGCATGTTGTGACATTGCAAAGCAAGCACACTGTTCTGTACTTCCATAAGGTATTGCAAGGCCAGTATAAAAGGGCAGAGCTTGCATCATAATATCACAACACAGGTTGTGTCATTTTGATGTCACTGTGTTTAGGAACAGATGTGTATGCTAAAGGACTTTTATATCTCTATGTCACTTTTGGGCCTCCAGTTATAGACACTTGTACTTTAGAGCAGGACGATGGGGCTTTTCTAGGGGGTCTTCACAGCAGCAATCTTCTGAGAGTCCTTAGGATTCCCCCAGTCACCAGATACAATGGGAGCAGCTGCACCACCGCTGGCTGCTCAGCTGCAGCTTTGGTGAGAGTCACTGTTCTGACCTTGCCATTTATTTCCTACCTGAAAGGTTATTTCATACTTTCCCCTTCTTAAAGGATTATTCTGATTGAGGTCTGAGAGAGTTTTATAATCTTAAAGGATTATTCTGATTGAGGTCCCAGAGAATGACATCTAAATGAGCATTCTCTCCCCTCCTTAGGTCTTGCAGATACAGTAAATAAAGATGTGGTCATTCTTTCCTTGCCCTTGTCCAACTTAATCAGCTTCTGAAAAGAACCATCTCCAGGCAGCTCATTCATCCTGCTGACAATAAGGATCACGCTTGCTTTATCAATATATTCCTGAGATAAAAGGAATAAGGAGGTGAGATCAGAGGTTATCTTCAGGGAAATGTCACCTCATGAGCAGAGGGGGGAAAAAAGTTGGGCCCTAGTCATATATGTAAACAGTGCTTGAGAGTATGTTCCATTGGATGTCAGCTGATATACTTCTGAGTAAACTTGCATGTATTTTCCAATTGTCTGACTGGCAAACCACCAATACTTGTCTATTGAAAAATAAAATTGATGGCCTTCAGTGGGTTTTCTCTCAGAGAAGTGTGTGTATTGCAACTAAAGCAAGCACTTTGATGTGCCCTTGACCCTTTGAAAGCAAGCGCGAAAGAAACCTCATCTCCTAGGGAATAAGCAAGTACATTTCTTACATGTATTTGCTTTCCTGAATGGAAGAAATTATATAAATGTTATAATCTGTAGAAACACAATTTTAGCAAATAGAATGCTGAGAACATCTTAGATTATCTTCCCCAGTGCAAACAGGATTTTCAGATGTGTGATGGGGATTTAATAAAATAAGGATGAGAGGTTTGTTGCAACAGTTTTCCTTCGTCTTGGGAATGATTCTTATCTCCCTGTTCTAAAACATGCTTAACATAGTAATAGCTTATGGCATATAGCAAAAACAAATATGAACACACATTTTTCTTCCATTTAAAGTTTTATTTTTTTAATTAAAAAGAGTACCATTCAATGCTGCTTTTATTCTGTCACCATTTCTAGGCTGGGCAGAATAAAATGAAGAAGCAGAGTGTTCAAAATAAAAACAACAACAAGCTGTCTGTTTGAAAAGAAACAGGGACTTGCATTGAAACCACTCGGTTTTGAACCTTGGATGTAAATAAAGTGGGCTTTAAAATGCATCTCCCTTTTTATTCAATGTAGTAGGTTAAAATTGTTCTGAACCTGAAAGAGATTTTCCATTATCTATGAAGGGAATGAAAACCCACATCAGATCTGGAGCCCAGTAAATGTCAGAGGACAGAGTAAATTAGAAAAACAACAACAAATAATCACATGAAAGGGCTAAAAATAACAGTTATGAAATTGGGGCTGAAAAGCTTTCTACTTTCCATGTCAGTATATTATTTTCAATAGGATCTGCATTATCATTAAAAGGTTGAAAGAAAATGAGGGAGGACAATTTTAATTTTTTAATTTACTTGATATTTTCTTGTGACTTTAACAAGAGCTGGATGATAACATACTAACTAGTGGAGTAAGGTCCAGTTAATACATTGGGGCTTTGAGTAAGCATGCAGAAGATCATGGTTTTAGCAAGGAGGTGACAGGATGTCAAACCTGCTAAATATTTTATTTTTAGGCATAGGGGGGGGCCAAGAAAAAAATATGGCAATTCTGTGTGGCAATTTAAAACTTAACAGCAGGTACAGCCAAAGGAATTTAATATAGTATCAATATTAACCTGTCTGTAAAAAAGAATAATACCAATTGAAATACTTTAAAAATTAAGGATTGACATCTTTTGATACCCTTATTCCATATGTATTGAGTCTGCAGGATGATCAAACTCCACATATAAGCTAGTGCCCATAGCATTTCCACACAACAATTTTGTACCACTTTGGGGTTGACTCTAGAGCTGATTGATCTATTAATATCATTTATTTGGGAAGCTGATTTAGTCTGGCTCTGTTCTGCATTTTTTGAAAATGCAACAAAGTTGGTATTGTCTTTGAATCACTATGGTCCTGCAAACCTTGTGGATGGTCTGTTTTTCCAGAGACAGGAGTCTCACTCTACTCCTGGCCCTGGAAACCATGTTTTGAATGTGAAGTCTTTACAGTTTTGTTGCTTTAGAGTTGTAAGCATCTCTCTTAGAGCACTCCTATGCATCTCTACTTAGAAGTTAGTCTTAGTGGCTTAAGAGTTTCCTACATCCAGGTAAGTGTAAACAGGACTGCAACCTTAATTGTTTTGATAGTGATGAGCTGCAAACAAAATTTCATGAGCAACCATCTGTCAAATATCAATGACCATTGCACGCTATCAGTAATGTTAGGTATCAAATCCTGTTATAAATCCAACACCAAATACTGTAAAGAACAAAATGCAACTACATGCAAACTATCAAATAATGCCAGTTTTTCAATCATGATACTGATAGCCAGAGATATTGATATAAACAGACTGTGTCTGTTTAGCTTTAGAAGTGCTGATACCCTGATCCTTAGCTATTAATTGGGATAAATTCCATCAAATGGTAAATACTACTGCATATTCATCATGTTATTGATTCTTAGCTGTTATTTTAAATGCATAGAGGTTAATATTATTTCATGGCTCCTTATTTTACATTACGACATTCTAATTAATTGTAGCATATTATTTATCCATTGTTGTTTTATTTTGTCTGTACTGCACTTGCTTACAGGTGAATAATAAGTAAACCTACTGCTACTATGACTTCCAAACATTCAGATGCTTTCTTAAAATGAGAGTAGTGGAGTTGTTACTGTGATAATAAATGTCAATCGTATTTACATGACAATCAGTGACTATTAAATTTTCATATATGGCCAAAACAGTCTTTTGTATTATTTCATCAGTTAACAAATCAGATATGCCCATCAACAGTTACTAATGAATACCACTGAAATTGGCTTCCTCATTAAAGTCTACCTTTGGCAGTTAGTTACCAATCACAGCTTCTAAGACATGGAAGCAAAGAAATGAAACAAAATAATGTTTATTCCGCCAGTGACCAGCAAGATTTGAGAATATGCAACACAAGAGTAAAATCAGATGGATGAGGTAAAGACTAGCGTAACAAGGAGTCTCTACAATAAAAATGTAACATGTGCTACTATAATGCTAAGTTAACTACTTGTGCAAGTATAAATCTAAAATATCGTAATCAATGAAATACAGTAAAAATACATATCACCTAAAACAAGATAGCTAATTTGGGGCAGAATGTAAGCAGACCTAATATCCATGTAGAATTTACAGGGTAATAATACATGCAAAATGGGGTTGATTTCCTTGTTGCCACATGGAAGCAAAGAGTGAAGATTAATGAAGGAAAGATGTCTGGGAATCAGGGGAGCTCCAGATATACACATGGGGAAAAGTCATTGTTACAAGTACAGATGAACTTGTCTGCAATATCCCTGACAACCAGTTTGCTTTCGCATTCCCTTTCATCTGCAAGTTTTTCAGAGGAAAAAAAAATACTTCTTTTGCTAATGTATGCATTCTGCTTTTGAGAAGGTAGTTTCTCCCTTTAATAACAAGAAGCTTGTCTTTGAAATGCAGGATTGCAGGGTTGGAGACTGTAAGAAACCCTTGCATAAGAATGGTACTGAGGAAAGAAGAAACCTGACAACCTGGTCCATTGTGAGGGCCACGCAAATTGAACTTTTAAGATGCCTAAGTCAAGCATAGTCAACATGGTGTCCATTGGCATTAATATGCTGGGGGCTATTCTGCTTGGTGCCTCTAGCAGAATTTTTTAGCAAAGCAGTGGGAAGGTGGACAGCCTCCAGAATAATTTTAATATTGAAATAGGGTCCTGGACCTCACATATGTCTCACAGCGGAATGGCTACCATTCATATTTTGTTTAAAATGGAATCTCTATTCCAAGAAAGAAGGTAAATGCAACCTGAAAGTGGTAGGGAGCATCCTATGGAGAGAGTGTGTGAGAATTTGTGACTGGCCACACTCATCACGTAGCCATTTGGTATTCAGGCAACCCCCCTTCTACAGGCAACTTGTTGGTACCTATAGGCCTCAAATTAAAGATGTGTCCACTGTCCCAAAATGATGCCCATTCCAATCATGCAGTTTATTTGCAACCTCCTCCTAGTCAGTATTTGGTACTAAGATTATATTTGGTGGCAGAAAAAGAGCCCGCCATTTCATGTTCCATGAGCTGTTACCAAGATATCACACATCATGTGAACTTTCCAAAGCCCATGCCATTATTTTGGCTACACTACATGATCAAAAACATGGTCTGTGTATTTATGTATCACAGTTTAAACATTAGCAGCAGCTCTAGCAGAAGTGCAAGTGTGGGAGAATCTCCTGTGGATCTGCTCCTTCAGGAGAAGTGCAATCTTGTCCAGAGCTAAGGTGGTACTGTTTTGGAACTGGAAGATCCTGAAACAATAGTCATTCCATCTTGCTCAGATTCTGTCTCAGTCTGTTTTCCCCCAGCTGGTTTCTCACAGCTTTCAAAGTCAGGTTGAGACTTCCACTGAGTTTCCTGCTCAACTTTGCGTGGAGATAAACATCCTACCTCATCCTATGCCCACAGATGAACTTGACCAGCTCTTTCAGGTAGATGTTAAATGATATGGGTGAAAGGACTAGGTTCTGAGCCTTGCACCACATGCTAAGCCTCCAAAATCTAATTAAGGTTTGAGTTAATCAAGTTTAGTATGTTTTGCAGAACCAGCCATTAGGTCTTTAACTGATCTGGTTAAGTGTATTGTGTGAATATAAACAATAAGTCTTTAATCTTGGTCTAAAAAACTGGAACATTTTGGAGGCACTGGGGTGACCCTCATCTTGGAAACAATTTGGCTTCCAGATTAGTAAATAGGACATATAGAATATGTCCTAGGAAAGAAAAAGATCCAGAAAGGTGGGTGATTGGTAAATAATGCGTAATATCCCCCTCCACCAACAGAAGATTCTTTAAAAGGAATATCCACCTTCAACAACCAGAATGGATAATAATTCATTAAAGGCTAACTTTCAGCTTCCAATTATGCTGTCAGTTGCCAGTTAATTACTATTTCTTTACTTCAGATGCTACTCACAGTTGCCTTAGCCTATATGCATCATGAGTAACATGAAAAAAAGTAAATATGAGATCAATAAAACACTTAACACATTAGAAAGTAGCAATAGACAAGAAAGATGTGAAGACAAACCTGTGATATTGACTGTTATTCCTTTTTCCCTTCTGTATATAGTATTGGGTTAGAAGATGAACATGTTTTTAAAATTGAAGGAAGAAACATCAATAACTTGCGCTATACTGATGACACTATTCTGATAGCCGAAAATGCGAATGAATTGCAAACTCTAATAATAAAAGTCAAAGACCACAGGGAAAAATGGGACTAAGTTCAAATATAAAGTAGACCAAACTAATGACAACAAGTACTGCAACCAGCATTAGAATTGACAGTGAAGTTATTGAAGTGGTGGATAGTTTTCTGCCTTTCAGGAGCAACTATCAACAGTAAAGGAACCAGCAGTGAAGAATTATGCTGCAGATTAACACTTGGTAGAGTAGCAATGAAGGCCTTGGAAAAGATATTCAGATGTCATGATGTATCTACACCTACAAAGACCAGAATCATGCAGGCAATAGTTTTCCTCTGACACTCCATGGAAGTGAAAATTGGACTTTGAAGAAGCAGGTCAGAAAGAGCATTGATGCTTTTGAACTTTGGTGTTGAAGAAGACTCCTGAGAATACTATGGATAGCCAAGAAAACAAACAGGTCATAGACAAAGCAGTTCTCACTCAGGGCACAAATGACCAGACTAAAGATATCATATTTTGGACACATTATGCAAAGACCTAGCTCTCTGGAGAAGTCTATAATGCTGGAAAAGGTAGAAGGAAAGAGGATGACCAGCAGCAAGAATGACCCAATTTCAGTGGCAATGGGTAGCACCATTGGAAGATCTGAAGAGCCAAGTTGGGGACAGAGAGTCCTGGAGAAAATCTGTGTGTTTGCTAAGTGTTGCCACTGATTTTATGGTACATAATAAATCAATTATATTTCACATAATTAAAGTTGCATAGTTAAATTATGCCCTTATTGTGAGTGAGGGCCATGAGTCTTTGAGCCCACCATGATTAAAAGTATTGATCCCTAAGAGATTCCCAATATTTTTCCTCCCTTTGCCTTTCAAATTTTGCTAGCTTCAGTTCTGAAAGCAAAGAAATACTAATAACAATCTTAAAGAGACAGAGTGTAGCTTTAGAGTTTGTAATACCACTATCCTATAGTTATTGTTCCAGAATTAGGACCTGTGTTTGTATGCTTGTATGTTTGTTTGTTTATTTATTCATTCAATTTATGTAGCTGCCCATCTCAAATACATGACTCTGAGGAGGCTCACAGCAATTAAAACAATATACTGTAAAAACAAAAAACCAATATAAGAATCATATATAAAAACGATAGAAAACACTTGCCATTCTTTGTGAAATGCACTAAGATTTAGTGGTTAAGAAAATGGGAAGGCCAAATATTTATGATAATAGGATTAACCAACATGTTAAGTGTAGCATAAATGGATGCAATACAGACCCAAAAGGAGCATGTTTATTACATACAAAATGAGAGAGCCAACAAAGGACATAAAATGTAACTCGGTGCAGATGCTCTCAAGCCGAGAGAGACAAAGTCCCCAACACCATCTGTATCTATAAAATTCTCTCGGTATAAATTAAGCCAAGAGAAACAAGGAAACACATGTATTGGCACACACTGTAGCTTGAAAACATACTTGGTGTGTTCAAGCTGAATTAAGAATATTGGTTTCAACAGGATTTACATCAAAAAGTCTTTCTTTTGCTGATTTTATTGTCTTCCTTGTTCTACTTTTGCTGCACAATATATATTCTTAGTATTAAACCATTTATATTAGCATGTATTGAAATAAATTAATAATGACTGCCTCCCCTTCCTCGTCTGAAAGAGATATTACTTCTGTTTGTTTTGCTAATGCAATTGTCATAACTTTTTGCCATGGAATTGGAGCCCTTAAATGTGCTGAAAAATGGGAAGGCTTGCTAAGATGTGTACATCTGAAAACGTAGCCACAGTAGTAGTCAGATGACAAGGTTGTTGGAAATAGAGCTCCAACGAATCCATTCTGCTTCACAGTCAAGCTGCTGAACAGCATAAAGTCTGGCTTTCAAGTCTAAAAGTCTAACACTTTAAAAAGTCTAAAACTTCAGCTGAGGGGGAAAAGGCTGGCATCTGACAGAATGAAGCTCAGTGCCCTTGTCATATAGATGGTGGCAGCTACTAATTTCTTAGGATATTTTAGGATGGATTTAGTCTCAGTGGTAAAGCAGGAGCAATGCTGAACGTGTTAAATTGGCATATACAGTGACTTCTTGGTGTGCCAAGCTAAGGAGAGGTTCCATTTGGATAAAAGCATAATCCTATGCCTGTTTGTGCTGACAGTCTTCTATTGTGCTTCAGCTTGCTTCTTTAATAACTATGCAAAGCATTATAATTTTAAGATACAGTCTTATCTTCAGCTGCCATTGAGTAAGCTCAAAATGTCTTACTTCTGAAGAGACGTATTTATGATTGTGCTTAACTTAACTAGCCCATTAAAGTAGAGCAAAGGTGAGCAACCTGTGCCCTGAACCTCAGCTGCATTGCCTCAGAGTCCTTCCAGCCATGAATGCTGAAAATAGCTGGTGCTGTTCCCTGCTGTTTTTTCCTCTCTCTTTTTTTTAATTAGAATTTTTCAGTACAATAAGGTAAAGGTTTCCCTTGACATTAAGTCCAGTCGTGTCCAACTCTAGGGGGCGGTGCTCATCATTTCAAAGCCGAAGAGCTGGCGTTTGTCCGTAGACACTTCCGTGGTCATGTGGCCAGCATGACTACACGGAACACCGTTACCTGCCCGCTGAAGCGGTACCTATTAATCTACTCACATTTGCATGTTTTCGAACTGCTAGGTTGGCAGGAGCTGGGACTAGCAACGGGAGCTCACTTCGTCACGCGGATTTGAACCACCGACCTTCCAATCGGCAAGCTCAGCAGCTTTTTTTTTTAATTAGAATTTTTCAGTACAATAAAAGTATGCAAAATTAAAAGAAGGTTAAGAAAAAAAGTATATAGAAAATAAGAAAAAGAAGGAAAAGTAATAAAAAACAAACATAGAATTATGACTTCCACCCTTCTTTCTGTTGAGTAATTGCCATCTTATTCTTTCCCCTTCCTCTTTGGCTCTTTTTAATCCCCAAATCCATAATCATCAATTTAGTCTTTTCTTCTTTCAAAAAAAAAGTCCACATAAGGCTTCCAGTCTTTTAAAAAGTCTTTATCATTTCCCCCCTGACCAGATTGGTCAGCTCTGCCATTTCCATGAGCTCTGTCGATTTTATAACCCAATCTTCTACTCTGGGTATTTCATTTTTCTTCCATCTTTGTGTGAAATAATCTTCCCGCAGTTACTGTATACAATATTAGTTTCCCACATTTCTTTTCTAGTTCATCATCCATAAAACCCAATAAAAATAATTCCGGTTTCATCATAGTATTAATCTGCAATATCTTTTGCATCATTGTATGAATTTGCACCCAAAATGTCTTTGCTTTTTCACAAAATGTCCACCATGCATGATAAAAAGTTCCCCCTTTCTTTTCACACTTCCAACACTGGTTTGATATTCCTTTATACATTTTTGACAGTTTAAGTGGGGTCATATACCTTGCTGATCCCCGCTGTTTTGAAGCACTTGCCTATAATTCAAGCCCCAAAACAAAGGAATCCCCACCTCCCCAACCACTGCCCACAGATAGGGTTGAAAAGCAGGAAATCCAAGCCCCATGAATGAAGGTGTGTGATGTGACAACACTTGCTTTGTATTCTGGCCACCAAAAGCTTGCTCATGCTTTGAATGGATTACCAGTGAATTAGCCCCACTGACTCCTGAATAAGCACAGAACCACAGAACAGTAAGTTGGAAGGGGCCTTATAGGTCATCTAGACCGCTGTTCAGGAATTCACGAAATCGTCTCCAACTGTGGCCGTCCAGCCTGTTTGAAAATCTCCAGAGATCAGGAATCTAGCACTGTTCTAGGCAAACTGCTTAGCTGCTGATACTTGGGATATTCCTATGAAGGTGTCTGCAGCATTAGGACAGCCCTGCTTTGTCTTCATTCCATGCAAAATGATCTATGGATGAGTGACTTCATCCTGTGTTAGCCCTGAGTAGTTTGTAACAGATATTACCTTTTATAATTCTCCATAAAATTAAAGAAAGTGCCGAAGGACTGGCAGCTTTTTTGTGCCAAACAGCTAGATTGACTGAGGCTCTGAAAATGTTAATGATGCCCTCTTCCAGTGATTGCAGGGAAAGCTCTGCGGTGTTACAAGTCAGCTATTAAACCATCACAGCAGAGCTTCAAGGTGGCTGCATGGACCAGAGGGTGCAAAGGTGACTAATGAATTCAGTCCGTTGATCTCACACGGAGTTCTCTATGGAGGCTATATTCTCGTGATTACATTGCTCCTAGAGTATGTCTAAGCAGCAGGTGGGTATAAAATGAAATGGCTTAGATTAAATACAGGCACACTTCCAAATGTCTCAGACATAAAACACAATGGGAATGAAGGGTTATGGCTCTCCCCCGCCACTCTGCAACTTTCGAAGCACTTCTGCCTAAGCAGTCAATTCAAAACCAGACAATAGGAAACACAGTTGTGCCCTCCTTTTGCCTCTGGAGGAGAAGATCAACAATAACGATAGTAATACATTACTCTCAGAAAGTAATGATTCTCCTCCCCTCCTTTTGAACATTTTACTGTAGCTTCTGTTGTTACTAGTTTCAGCTAGAAATGGAAAGGAAAAAAAATGAAGAACGTTCCCATAGTATATAAATAATAAACAGGAGGTAACATGTGTGTGCATGTGAAATAAACACATAGGTAGCTTTTCTAACTCAACAGCACAGAGAATTTGGGCTTCTTATATTAGGCTTGCCCTTTTCTGAATTTTGCAGATTCAGGACCCTCCTCTGCAGCAGCTGATTTCTTTCTGCTGTTTTATCCTGCAGACCAGGCTCTGCCCATATCTGTTTCTCCCTTCCTTGGTACGCTCTTCAGCTGGCAATGGAGGACTGATGAAATGGTACCTAGCCAGTATATTGCCTCCTTCCATGTTCCTTCATTGCCACCACTTGTTTTTCTTAAAAACAGGTAGAGAAACAAAACAGCCCATGGCCACTTTGATAGGCTGATTATGTGCCATCAAGTCTTTTTTTAACTCCTAGCAACCACACAGATGGATTTTCTCCATGATGCTCTATCCCTAACCTGGTCTTTCAGGTCTTCTAATGATGCACCCATCACCACTGTAACTGAGTCCATCCACCTTGCTGCTGGTTGTTCTCTTCTTCTCTTTCTTTCCTCTTTTCCCAGTGTCAGAGTCTTTTCCAGAGAGCTGGGTCTTTGCATAAAGTATCCAAAGTAGGATAATTTGAGCCTGGTCATTTGTACCTTGAGTGAGAACTCTGGGTTGATTTGTTTGATGATCCATCGGTTTGGGCCAGTTTGGGCCACTTTGAATGGTGTAGTAAAGCCACCCCTGAGGGTGGCCGCACAGCAATGAGAACAGCACAGCAAGGCATTTTGTTTCTAAAGGGGAGGGGAGGGGGAGAAAATAGGAGGAGGCAGGAATTCACATCAGTAGGGAACTGCTCACCATACAGCTACCGGGGAAATCTATTTTTGCTGTATTTCTTCTGGAGCAGCAAATGGACTAATTCAGTTCTGAAGTTAGTTGGCTCAGGGAGCAAGCTACCAGAAGCTCCATTGGAGGTGGAAGTGCCCTTAGACTCAATTGCAGTGATTTAGATCAAGGGGTTTCAAACTTTTTCAGGCTGCAGAACCTGTTAGTTAAAAAAGAGACAAGCAAACACAAAGAACTGCTGATCAAAACACAAAGCTTTAATGGTAGAAAATTGGCTGTGTTTGAGTGTTTCTTTTGGCAGGGATTGCCCCTAGTCTCTCACAGAACCCCATCAGATTCTCACAGAACTCAAGGGTTCCATGGGACACTGTTTGAAAATTTTGATTTAGGCACTTTTTTGTTGTTGCTCTTTGGAGTTCCTGTAATTTGAAGTTCTCTTTAGGTGTTACTTTCATGCTTTAAGAAGAAGATCTATAAGGAGGTCTCTTTCACTGGTAGCAGTGCTGTGACATAGGTGGAAAGATGGTCTTCACGTAAAGGCAATAGCTAAACAGAGCTTGGTTAGGTGCATATTTCTTTCTGATATATCTACATGCATTTATGTGCAAGCATGAACTTGGGAGTACTTGTGAGCAGGGAAATTTGGAGGCCTTGACATATCTGTGAACTGGGTTAAAGGAGGAAATGGAGATTCCCAGGAACATGTGATGAAATCACTTATATTTTGCCGGTACTTTACTATGCTGCATTATTTATGTGCCATGAGAACCTCCTCAAATATTTATTTTTTCCCAGGTTTTAGTAACCATGTGGTGCAATGACTGCTCTGGTTGGTGTGCAAATGTAAAAATACAATTCAGCATCTATAATCAAGTTAAGTAGAGAATTTACAGCCAAAAAGCAATCACCATAGTTTTAAAAAAATAATAAACCAGTTTTTTCCTGACCAACAAGAGAAAGTAACAAAGAAAGAAATATGCATAGAGTTGCTTTTCCTTTTAAAAGCTCTTTCTCATGATTTGCAGTCTTTTAGAACACTTTAATTCATGCAGATAAAACAGTATATAATGTGAATCAGAGCTTTCTGGAGGTGAAGCAGGGATTGGATTGTTTTGATTAAAAAACTAGAGTTAAAAACCTTAGTGATTGATTTGCATGAAACAAGACTTACTTAACTTGAAGATTCTGATGAATAATGTGCCACAGATTATTAACTACTGCTGAATATAAATAATGATGTTCAAGATTAAGTGACCTGTTCACAAATTCTGTTCACAGAAGTAATGTATGATTTTTGAACATCCGATATAAAGCCAAGTAAATATCTATCCATAATAGTCTTTATGAAGGGGTGTGTGTGTGTGTGTGTGTGTTGCAGAGATGTCAATCACATAGTTTTATTGCCCTGCAACTGTAAAGAAAATGAATGAAAAAATGACCACATAGTCTCAGCCACCATTTTGAAGTTTTTGACTGCCCCTGGCATGAAATCATATTCTGCACTTATCTTGACAAACCAGATATTTGGAATGGAATGGGAAAAGGATGTTATTGCACATGCTTCATGGAAAAAGAATTTTTAAACATCTGCAAAAGAAAGTTTTGAAAATAAAGTTAAGGATTAAAAAAAAAATTGATGCAAGACAACCTATCCCAGAACTATATCAACTTTTTATGTCTGTTAAAGTGGAACTTAATTCCCTTTAGGCATCTGATATAGAATATTCTTTGAATTTGATAAGGAAGATACTGGGAGCCTGTCAGTTGAAACAGCAGCAGCTAAGTAATACAATTTTAACTTTTTCAATGGTTATAATACTGAGTCAAAGCTGACTGAGGAAGAAATCAAATAATTTTTTAAACTAACATAGTTTAAACACTTCTGATGATTTTGCATGACCTGTATCTAGCTGCATGTTTAACTCTTCAGGAAATATGAGGACCACTAAAGGTAAGAAATTAGTCCAATGGCTACTGAGTGGTATAAATCATATTGCTTATCAGAATTTTCAAGTTAAGTTCAAGCATCAGATTCTTTTCTAGAGAACTGGGTCTTTGCATAATGTGTCTGAAGTGGGATCATTTGAGCCTGGTCGTTTGTGCCTCAAGTGAGAACTTGGTTGAGTTGTTTGATAATCCACTTGTTTGTTTTCTTGGCTGACCATGGTATTCTCAGGAGTCTTCTCTAACACCAAAGTTGAAAAGCATCAATACTCTTCCTATCCTGCTTCTTCAAAGTCCAACATTTGCTTCCATAGAGTGTCACAGGGAATACCATGGTTTGCACAGTTCTGATCTTTGTAGGTGTAGACACATCATGAAAACCATAAGTCCCTAGATTTTCTTTATCTAAACTGCAGTTGGCATGTGATATTAAGGTACAGTATGTGCCTGTGCACTATGGGCAGAATTAGAAGGCTGTATTATGTCCCCTCTGAAATCTGGCAGGGTCTTGGTTCCTTTCGAAATCAAAATTCCATTGTATTTTCAGAATTAAAAGATGCAAGGCATATTGGAATGGAAATATAATTTTTCCCTTTTCTACATTTTTTCACATGATAGATTTACATATAATTCCAGCCTGCAAATTTCAAGTATTTTTGTAATTCATGGGCTAATAGGGTCTTAATATTTTAGATCATTCAAGTTATTGTAAGAGGATTTTGAATTATGTAATACTGTAAAAGGGATGTGGGTTAAACCGCTGTGGGTTAAACCGCTGAGCTGCTGAGCTTGTCGATTGGAAGGGCGGCGGTTCAAATCCACATGACGGGGTGAGCTCCCGTTGCTAGTCCCAGCTCCTGCCAACCTAGCAGTTCGAAAACATGCAAATGTGAGTAGATTAATAGGTATCGCTTTGATGGGCAGGTAATGGCGTTCCGTTTAGTCATGCCGGCCACATGACCACAGATGTGTCTATGGACAAACGCCAGTTCTTCAGCTTTGAAACGGAGATGAGCACCGCCCCCTAGAGTCGGACACGACTGGACTTAATGTCAAGGGAAACCTTTACCTTTACCTAATACTGTAAAATGATAATGTATTCAGTTAGAACATCTTTTGATTTCACAATTTAGCCCAGAAGCGTTACCAGTATCTGAAACTGAATTAAAAAAAAGAAATTATTTAGCACAGAATTTTTTTTTTGACAGTTAAAGAGTATGGATAAAGTTTTGTTTTTGTTTATTCATTCAGTAGTAATTATTTGTAAGAACTTTGGAATAAAGAGATGGAATACCCTATATTAACATACTAACAAATCAATGGCTAAAATGCTTAAAGAATATTGACTATGTTTCTTACAATTTTAAATGAGGTGCATTCAATAAAAGATTTTTTTTCATATTTATTGGACACTTCAGAATATATTCAAAAAGGGTCAGCTAGCAACTTTATTATTATGAAGTCTAGAATGGTGCAGAGTACAAATATATATTGTCCCATTTGGTTTCATATCTGTAAGTTTGATGTTTTATTCTTTAAATAATAATGTTTCCTGTGTATTAAAGAAATATAATTAAGAAGAAGTGATTGCAACTTAAACCGGGGATGGATGGATAGATGGATGGTTGGTTGTGAGGAGGGGAAGCTGAAACTAAAATGCATCTGTGTAAAACTTAAGTGTGTCAAAATTCACTCACAGAACAATAATTTTAGGATGAAAGAGGCCATGAGTCTTTCATCTTCAGGAAAATGAAATTAAACAGCCTTTCCTGAATTATTTCCATGGGGAACATGTAACCCAAGTATGTGTGAGAATTTTACTTATGTTCAAATTAACTTATGAATAACTATCTTAAATTATTTCTATCACGACTGTCCCTGAACTACAATACACACTTGCCCAATTTCTCACTGTGAACTTGCTTTGCATTCTCAGAGTGAGGCATATAAGAAAACAACACTAGGCTGCAATTCTAAACATACTTACCAAGGAGTAAACCCCACTGAAAACAGTGGGACTGATTTCAAAGTAAACAAGCATGTGGTCCCCGAAAGCTCCAGCAATAAGCTTCCAATAATTTCAACCTTTAGTTCAGATAATTCTAACAGTTTTTGAGAATGTAGCAATTCATCATAATACTTGTTAAAATGAACAACTCAATAGAGATCAATAAGAGTCTCTTGCAAAAGACAGATGGCTCACTTTCATGTCAAAACTAGCAAACTATATGACTGCTATATTGATGTAACACCAGAAGAAATTTATACAAATACATAACTGCATACACTTAAGTGCTAGTCATTGGGGAGATTAGATTTAAGACCAGGACCTCTTTGCTAGCTTTCCAGCTGTGTCTCTCAGGTCAAATAACAAGTTAAGTCCCATGCCTGCCACTCAAGTTGAACAGATCCAAGGCTGCCTTTGAAGACACGTAGCCAGTTAAGTCCAGGAGGAAAAAAGAACAGTTTTTGCAACCTCTCCAATATCTTCACTGGTTATGGGCCCCAAAGACATTACCAGTCTCACACTTGGGGAGTACTTTACATTTAAGTGAGTGACAGCTGACAGCTTTGGAGAAATCAAGGGTCACAGTGGGTGGGACAATCATGTAAACATGACTGGAACTGAGTTTCCTCAGTTTGTGTAGGATTTGGGTGAGTCTTAAATTACAAAACTCTCTTAAGCCTACTGCAGAATTAGTAGTGCAGTTTTAATGTGTTTCCTGTCTCAACACATTGAGAAATTGTACCACCAATTTGCAGCAACAGTGATCAGAGAAGGCTTTTGGGGTCCACCAAATAAGAAGCTTGGGGGGCACTTGTGGTCCTAGAGACCTCTTCTGTTTGGCAGCATTCACTGGCTGGAAGCAGTCCAGCCATCAGAGAAAGGAGAAAATGGAGAACAGTTTTGTCACCAGGGTTCTTGCCTGCACCATTAATAGGTAAATAAAAAATTGAGGCTGCTGATGGGACAAGTAGGTGGAGAAAGGCAAGCCTAGCAGAAAGAGAAAGTATCCAGGAAAGTGGAGGAGCTGGAAAGATCCCTTCTTTGTGGCCCTTCTCTTTACACCTGGTACGTATCCCTAAATAAGCTTGAATCAGTGAAATTAAGAAACTGTGAATCATTGAATCAATTGGTCAATCTCATTAGTTCTCCCCGAGTTCTGGCCCGCTTGCTGTGGTCCAGGGCCATCAAGGGGAGATGAGAGAATAAAGCATGTCTTGCTGGATTAGTTCCCCATAGCAAGAGTCCAGACCCCCAGAGGACTACTAGGGTGTTTGTCCAGTTGTCTCCATCCCTCTGCTCAAGCCAGGCTTCTCAGCATGGTATTTGATCAGGCTCTCCTTATGGAGCAGAAGACGTTATGAATTTAATTACTCTGATGATACAAAATTATATTGTTGCAATATTGGACTAGCCCAAGAGGATAAGAAATAGAAAGGGGCTTAAGGAGTATAAATTGGGTGATTTAAAAACAAACAAACAAGCAAACAAACAGCACCCTGCAGTTTGATCACAACCGCAAAAAGGGCCTGGTGGAAAAATAAAGGTTACAAATATTCCAAGCATCCCAGTCCTACGATTGTTCTTGATAATCACGGAACAGTTGGAGAACCGCTCCATTAGGAGCCAGGGAAGACCATTTCAAATTCCAGCATGAGGCCTAAGAGCACTTTTCTCTGTCTGGTTGCTGATTGTAACAACTTTCCCCTGAGAGACTGAAGGCTGCTTGCTGTGGAGACACAATTGAAGCAAAAAAGACCCTTCTCTGCATCTACAAAGCTCTTTTTCCAGCTGCTTCTAGCTAGGCATGGTGCTTTGCAAAATCAGGAGCTGGCAATTATATTGTGGGAGGACAAATACTTGGCAAAATTCATTTATATAGTAGATACAGTCCAGGCTTGTCAAAGCTGCTCCTATATTGCCTTTTCTCCCTTACCTGCTGTTTAAGGAAAACTGTCAAAGTAGTTGACAAACAGGGGCAACTCCATCTCTACAGTTAATGAGTCCTTCTGCCTTTGAAATAGCTGTTAGTGGGAAGATAATATCCCTGCTCCTCCCCCTCATGCTGTATCAGTGGGAAAACAGAAATAATGGAAAATGTCATCTTAGTTGCTCTCACAAACAAAAGGTTTTTCAGCCATGCTTTGCCATTCTGGATTGGCTGGAAGAATTCAACTTGCATCATAACTCTTAACAGGTGCTTTAATCCCAGAAAAAGTGGGAGTCACCTCCTGTACAGGTAGTCCTCACTTAACAACCATTTGTTTAGTGACAGTTAGGACTTATGTCAGTGCTGGAAAAACCAGCTTATGACTGGTCCTCACACTTACTACCGTCGCAGCATCCCCATGGTCATGTGATCAGGATTTGGGCACTTGGCAACTGGTTCGCATTTATGACCATCACAGTGTCTCGTGGTCATGAGATTGCCATTTTCAACCTTCCTGGCTGGCTTTTGACAAGCAAAATCAATGGGGAACTGAGTGATTTGCTTAATGACCACATGGTTTGCTTGACAACCATGGTGATTCACTAAATGACTGCCACAGAAAAGGTTGTAAAATCAGGTCAAATTTGCTTAATGACTGCTTCACTTAGCAACCAAAATTCTGGTCCCAGTTGTGGTTGTTAAGTGAGGGCTACTTGTATGTGCCTAAGACTGTCATGGTGGGCCAGTTCCAAAAGGAAAGAAGGCCCTGGGATATATGGCTGAGGCAGCTGGTAACTCTGTGGGAAATGTAGCTTGGATTAGCATTCTCCATGCATACAAACAGCCTCTTGCAAGGAACTGCATCCATTTTGTTACTCCGACATAGTCCCAATCATTCCTAAACTAAAGGGGTAAGCAACCTGAGGCCCCAGAGCCTCTAAGTTCCTTTGCTGAAGATAGTTGCTTGTCACTGCAATACAGAAAACACATGAAAACTGTAGATGAAGCCCTAATTAGGGTCATCATACATACAGAGAGAGAGAGAGAGAGGGAAAGAGTGAGACAAAACTCTCCCTCTTTAAAGTAGAAAACCAGAAAATCCTACCACCATCCATGTCCTTGATATGGCTTCTGCCACCCTGCATTATCCAGTCAGTGTTGACCTTTGTCCCTTATAAAATATGTTAAGTGTGCCCCACCCCTGGTTTTACATAAACCACAATGGTTGAAGTGTCCACATCTATTTTTTCAACTTGATAAGGCCGGTCTTCAAGCAGTGTGTTACAGTGAGGTGGAATGGTTTTGGAATTCTGCCTGTATGTATCCACTGTAGGCCTGGCCCAAAGTCTTTGAAGGTGTCAGCAGAAAAATGCAAACATTAGTCCAGCATCAAAAGGATTAACTTCAGGAGCTTGTCCCAAAAGACAAATCAGCAATACGGAGAACATCAACTCCTGCTTTCCACAGCAAAATTAGGAAATTGTGCTGACTTGGTTTTGGCTTCAGAAGCTGTCTCTCCATATTTATGTTCCCCTGCATGGAAAACAAAATGAATAGATTAGAGAAAAGATTGTGAAATGTTCTACTGGGCCTTGAAGACAAAGGAGAACACTGAAATATCAGGTTTCTTCTCTTGTTAATTAATCTTAGCAGTTTATTTATTTATTTATTTATACAGCAGGAGGGGTCATTTGGGAAACATCTCCTTTTTTCTTTTTCTTTTTAAAAAAAGCCCAGGCCAGGTTGTGTCCTTCTTTCCTGCCTCTCTGTAAGGCTGCTGATTCAAAGAAGCTACTTTTTCCATTTAAATATACAGAAGCTTTAATTAATCTGCAATGAAAAGGTAGACTATTTCGTGGCAGAGATTTAGCCCATTCATAACAGAAACACAATTCCTGCTTATTTGTGATGTGGAAACAACCTGATGCTTGCTATTTATATAATACTTGTCAGAAGCTCGCAAAATCCCATAGCTTTTTAGGGGCTGAGCAACCTTAGCTCTCTGGGTAAAGCTGCTGGGAGCTGTAGTTCTGCACTTTCTGAAGGAACCACAGATTTGGTCACCTCTATTCTACTGGAGGAGGCATTTCTCCACATCTGCTGTTCAATATAAGTCTCAGTATACTTGGTGGCTTCCAACTAACAGTGGAATGGATTGCAACTTTAATACCTGATTATTCAGTGGAAGCTGGAAAACCATGGGTTTGCTGTCTAACAGTGTTCTAGCTAACTGTTATGAAACATCAGCTGCACCAGCTAACCTTATCTCCTTCTCCTTCCCCTTCCCCTACCCCTTCCCCTTCTCCTTTTCTAGGACTATCAGATTTGGACACCAAAACTCTGGATGGTCATTAGATGGCAGCAAAGAGATACAGCCAATTCTACTTCTTTGCTGCCATCTCAGGATCATCCAGAGTTTTGCAGCCCAGATTTGGTAGCCTTATTTCCAAGTCCATTGTATATAAACCGAATACCTAGAGATCATTCTGGACATAGTCATTGAATGCCATGAACAAGGTTCAGTGGAATTTGAGATTAGTGGAATTGTTTTATCTGCTCTGAAACTACAGGTTTGTAGCTAAAAAATCTCCCTGATTCCAAATTCTATAATTTTATTCTATCCAGTTCTGCCTTCTTCTTCCTTTCTGGGCTAAACTAGAAGGCAGGATACCACAAATGTCAACCTGCTTCCATTCCAGCTTAGGAAAGCTAGAAGAAAAGCAAATTTATGATTTGACAGGAATTGCAGTCATTTGGTAAGATGCAAACATTAGCCCATTACACTAATGGCAGCCAGACTCTGTGCATCTATCTATCTATCTATCTATCTATCTATCTATCTATCTATCTATCTATCTATCTATCTATCTATCTATCTATCTATCCATCCATCCATCCATCCATCCATCCATCCATCCATCCATCCATCCATCCATCCATCTATTTTAGGGAGAGTGAAGTGGCAAAAAAGGACTGTACCTTACTGTAATCTGTAGGTTCATGACACTTTATCCCCCCCGCCCCACATCTTTGTCTTATTTGCTGACAATAACATTTTTATGAACAGCAGCTAACCTAAACTCGCTATGTTTAGTATATCATAGAATGCAGTATTTTTCAAAAAGAATTCTTTTTTTTAACAAAATAGGCAAAATCATCTGACTTTGTGATCACTCTGATCCCATAATGCTAAGAATTAAGCTGGTAGTGGCCTCTGTGTGCCCAGTCAGTTGAACACATGAAGCTAACTGCAACCCCATGTTTCGCCTGGAGCTGGCTTCCTTTCATCTTCCACAGCCATACCACTGTTGTTTCTCCTCTGCATTTGCTTGCATTTGTTAACAATCTGATTTTATGTTTCTGCCTCATTGACTCTCCATCTCATTTCAAAACTCATATCTAAACAGGTTTCCTGTTCCTTATAAAATCTCTCTCTGTTACATGGAGAAGAAAAGATAGTACAAAAAGGAGAAATAGAATTGCACTAACTTTGCCTTTATACTTTTTTCCCTTTTTTTTTAGTTGTATGCACAAATAAGCCCTCTTTCTGGGTATTTATTTATTTCTATATCAAATTTATTTCCTGCACATCTCACTCAGGGACTGACTCTGGGTGGGTTACATAAAACAGGAGTCAAACATTAATTAAAATACAATAAAACAGTAAAACGGTACAATAAAAACAGTCTTAATAAATAATGAATTCCAAAAAGATGGCTAGTAGAAAGTTCTTGATATTTGTAATGTATGCATGGATAGCATGGGATGAAGATAAGGCAAGTCAGTATGCATAATGAGGGGCAGGGCTACTCATCACAGCACTGCTCCTCCCTCAGAGATTGATTTAATTCTTTCATTTGTCTCTTCAAAATAGTTAAAACAATTGCCTATGTAAGGATTTGAAAGCTTGACAATGAGAAAGAAGAAGAGAAAGTAGATAGATTATGCATCTAGTGGGAGGTTATTATGAGTACAGTCAACTGCAAGTAAAGCAGTCAACTCAAGACTTAAGGTCTTGAGACCAGCTCAAGACTTAAGATGATAATAAGTAGAAATTCACATATTTTGGCCACAAGATGCAAATAGATTGAGTAATAGCTTTGTCCCCCAGGCTATTAGACTCCTGAATACTCAGTAAGTTTTTAAGTGGAATGTGGAATGTGTAAAAAATGTATATTTGATAGTAATTATAGTACTTTTATTTTAGTGTCTGATTCTGTTTGTGAGCCAACTGCAATGAAATTTCATTTTATTATGCACTTGGTATATAGTGTATAGTGGAATGACAATAAAGCTATTCTATTCTATTCTATTCTATTCTATTCTATTCTATTCTATTCTATTCTATTCTATTCTATTCTATTCTATTCTATTCTATTCTATTCTATTCTATTCTATTCTATTCTATTCTATTCTATTCTTGTGGTGGTCTCTCATGAAGGATACACAGGCTGCAAGTTTTCTCAGGATGAGAGCTTGTGGTCTCTCATGAAGAATGTAGGAAGAATGCACAGACACAACTTCCTTGGGATGAGAGCTTGTGGTCTCTCATGAAGAATATACACGACACACAGTTTCTTGGGATGAGAGCCCCGATTCAAGCCGTAAGCTCTCTTTTATTATTCCCCCAGCTAAGCAAGTGCACTAAAACAGTAATTCACATAGCAAAAGGCTGATTGGTCTAAATAGCAATGCATACCTCATGTAACCCCCCTGATAGCCTCCTGGCACAGCTCAGGTTACAGCTCCTGTTGCCTTGTGAGGAAAGTTTTTGCTACAACCTTATCCACTATGGAAGTTCAAGGAAGGTTCAATGTAAATAAGCATCTCGCACAGCTGTCGTGGTTTGCCAACCAACAACATAGCATACAATGCTCTCTACATATTCTATTCTATATGATGAACTAGAATGATTATGCTTGGCAAGGCTGAGAGAAGTAAGGGGATAACAGATAACATGGATGAATGATATTGCAGAGATTACGTTGCTGTCCTTGGAAGAGTGAAAAGTTATTATCAGAGAAAGATTGAGACAGTGAACAGTTGCCCATGCATTCACCAAGTGGAAGCCTAACTCAGTAACACCTAACTCATCTATCCAGAATGCAGTGATTCTATACAGTGATCAACATGTGTTAGCTGGTATAACTATGAGATCCATGCCTGAGTTGTTTAATCAAATTGTCGAATAATTCCTTTATATTATTTCTACGGTATGGTTTGTATTACTTTCACCAAGCTGGTGCACTTTGCATGTGTTGGATGGAGTCATTCATTTCCTATCACTATTCTGTTTTTATCTGAAGGCAATCAGGTTGATCATAATGGCTGAGAATTCTGAAGTCACAGGCTCAACATACAGGTGGGGAAGGACATTTTAACTCTCAGTACTTACTTTCTTTAAATATTTTATCTCATTTAATGCTACATCACAGTAAGTACAATCCCTTCATCCAAAATGCTGCAGAAAGCTAAAAGGTAAAGATTCAGGTAAATACATGGATGTGATTTAGCTAAATTAGTTCATCTCAGTTAACCATACTCTGAACTGAGTTGAGAGGAGAAAGTTCAATTATATTGGGGTGTTAGGAAATCAGCAGCCAAGATAATACTACCCATTGCTGCCTAAAGAAATGGTAGATAAATCTGCAGTAGCAACTACTAACTTTTTCTCCTTTGTTGACAAATTTCTTCCTTCTGGGACAAGCAAACAAACTGTAGAACAGTGAGATGGTGGACTCTCACTCAGATATTTCTCACATCAAATATGAGGTTCAACCATTTTACATGCAGCTTTGTGTGCAACTCCAACTCTATGACTCTAGGAAGGGGATATGTGGAGGACCAGGAATGCTAGTACTGACGCTTTAAATTAGCCTTGGAATTTAGCCATTATGTTTCAGTTCTCTCTACAGAGAACAAGCAAGTGTATCAAGTTACCTCATTCAAACAGAAGGAGAGACAGTCAAGAGAAAAAGAATGCCAAGCCCGAAAGAGAAAGGAAGCAAAGTCAAAGTGGCTAAAAAGACAAATAGACATCAAAAATAAAGCAAGGAAAATGAAAGAGAGAGAGAGTGAAAGTGTGAGAGAGATTTCTCACAGTCATGTTGTAATGGTTGCCTTATTCTGACATACTCAGCCTCACCAGCAGGTTCTTAATGAAAACTGATTTATTGAAAGAATAGTGTGCAAATACAAAGAAAGCTGAGAATGACCAAAAGCGCGCCAAATACAAACTAAAAACCCTTGCTTCAAACCCGATCCCGCCCCTCGCCCCACCATAGCAACCACCCCCTCCCAGGTGTTGGTAACCGTTACACATCGGCCTGGGAAAGTAACCTTGAACACATGCAATAACCCAAACATACATTCCTCAGTAACAGTAAGGAGATTACAGCCCGGCACGGCTGAAATTCTCCTCCCAGCAAATGACAGACACGGATCAGGAAATTGACATGCGAAACGTTACGATGTATCCAGACCATTGGAACGATGAACATGACACATGTACATAAATGCCCTTAGTGAGAAATATGTATTTCAATCCCCAGAGACCATCAACAATCAAGTAATAACTTTAATTTATGAAGATTATCTCTCCCTGAACTATCACTAAATGACAACCCATCCTCTTCTGTTTGCTTATGAATTCAGCTTAGCTGTATTTGTAATTTCATTTACAGACATTCTCAGGCATAGAACCTGAAGTTTAATGGTGCCGTGTAGGCTATCAAGTCCAATCTCCTGCCCAGTGCAGGAATTCAAATTAAAGCAACCCTGCCAGGTTGGTGTTTAACCTCCCTTTGAATATATCCAATAAAAGGAAGCCTTTTACTTCTTGGAATAACTGGTCTTTGAAACTGTGTCCCCTGTTGACTTATTGTTAGGAAGATCTCAATCTTCTTCTGTATGAAACCAGACTAGTCTTCTTTTCCCAAGACTAAATATAACCAGCTGCACTGGTCTCTGTATGTAATTTCTAGTTCTCTTATCATCCATCATCCATGCCACACTGCAGATATATTCAGTTTTCCCCTTCCTATTGCACCTCTTGGTAGATGGGGACTCAAGTGGGCATTCTCTGACTTAGGTGGGCATAATTTATAAGGGAAGAATGGTGTTTTACTTACCCAGGCCCTGAGCCATTAAGGGCTTTCTAGGTGATGATCAGCACCTTGAATTGCACTTGGAAGCATACTGGTAGCTAATGCAGCTTCCACAGTTACTGTGTAATATGACAACACTGAATGTCCTGTAAGCACACAGACCACTGCATTTTGGATGAGTTGAAGTTTCTGGGTTGTCTACAAGGACAACCCATATAGAGTTAATTACAATAATCTAAACTATTATTCTAAGATCTTTTTCAAAAGTTCTATTGCCAAGACCACTTATGCATTTGTTGTTGGTTTCTTAATGTAGAAAACAAATTGTAAAATTTTATACATGTCTGAAATGTCATTCTGTTACTTTCAACTATTTCTCCAACCTATCAATGAATGTAATGTCTGTCATCTATAGTAGTAGCTTTCCCACTCAAATGTGTGCCATATGCAAGTCTGATAAGCATTCCTATGCCTCTTTATCCAAAACATTAATAAAAATATTGAAGAGTACAAGGGTAAGGACTGAATATTGGGGCACAGCATTCAATCTCTGTCTCAGTCTGATGATGAACCAGCAGATGAGCACCCTTTGACTATAACTTTTAAGTTGCTATGCATTCAACTAATTATCATGACATCAAGCCCAATGTAATTAACAGGCTAATTATGGGTTAGATATTCAGAGGAAAGATGTCATCTGTCCATGATCTGGTCACCTCCAGATATGTGACCACAACTTCCAAAATTCTCAAAAATGGCGATTCTGATTGTAGAGCTCTGGAAATTGAAGCCCATGCATGTAGGAAATTCACTTGTTGGGGAAGGCTATCTACTATTATGCTTGTAGGAACCCCAAAACAACTGTTGTGTTTACAGTGGCTGGTAAATAGGCTACCTTAGTACCAGTAATCAATAGTAGTAATTGTTTCGGTACTCACAGTCTGTTTATTTTATTCTCTTTAGGAACTTGTTCCATTATGAAGCCCTTGAATGTTCACTGAATCTCTTTGAGAACATTTCTAAGAGAGATATTCAGATTTCAAACACTATGTTTCAACATGCCTAATTATCCTACATGTCCATTTCTTCACAGTTTGAAAAACTCCTTCCTCCAAGAGGTCAGAGGCAATACAGCACATCTGACAAAATCAAAATCAATATTTGTTAATGATAAGACATGTTTCAAAATGTATTAAATTGCAAGCCATTTGGATATTCACATCAGATTGTGACATTTTCAAGACAGTCTCATTTAAAATGTCTGCATCCTTTTGTTTTTTAAAAAAAGCAAAAGTAGGATTAAAAAAACACTTCTCTTACAAAATCACTCTTGTCTGTTGTTCTACTTTTCCCTTTCCCTGGAGCAACCAGACTAGTGTCCACAGGAGACATTTTTTGCTGCTTGCCTACTATGTCATGAACAATTACAGACTATTTCTTTCCAAGTAATTGGCTTATTTGGTTGGTACATAGTAGGAAAAAAACTAAATGAACAAAGCAAAATAAAAAAGTAGTCTGGTCTTAAGCATACTTTTCAGATGTAGCTCTTCAGTTTGATTACTTCCAAAAATGAGTAATTAAGATCATAGCTCATGTGATCCATGACATTTTAGAGTGTATAAAATAGTTTACAAATACCAATAGCTTACAATTTCTTTCCATGGATTGATTCACAGGTGAATGTGAAAACTAATTCAATTGGAAAGCAGTGTGTTTGAGGGCATGTCAATGGACTGTCTGTTGTGCATAAGTGTTTATTTACACATTCAAGCAATATCTAGTGGTGCAAGGGTGACCCATTCCCTTCTGGAATAGTGTGATATGGGCTATGGTAAGAATTAGCTTTTGCCAGCAGTTTCACAAAGTGACCTGTAATGGAGCTAGTCATTAGTCCAAATGGGCTATGGCAAAGCCAGGAATGAAAAAGATAATAGAACTCATTTTGGCTACTGGAGCTATATATTATTTTTAAGGTGAACAATTCCTCATAATTCTTATTCAAGCTCTAGAAAATACCACCAGGATTGTTACAAAACACTTTTTCTGACATCCCCAATTTACCATTTTAATCTTTTAACTATTGTAGTACAGTTGTAAACTGATAAGAAAAGTGCATTGTTATTATTAAATATTCACAAGAGACTCCATAGCCCAATTCCAGGGCATGTGCTTTTTGTACAAAAGGACCCAGAGTCAATCTTATGTTTCTTTGGTTTAAGATGGATTTCAGGACCTTGGAGAGCTGCTTCATATCATTCAGCAAGTTATGAGCTTGCTATCCTATTTAGAATAATGTTATCTTGAATTATGGAAAATTAGCCTTCACCTTGTTTCTGTAAGGAAAACAGTTGCAATATTGTGCTGAATTTTTCAGGGACACTTGAAATATCAAGAAGAGCACTAGCAAGAGAATCAGGAGATCTAAATGGACCTCTTCTACTATTAACCTGTCATTGATGAGTCGTTATTTTTTTATTTCTGAATCTGAATAGTATCATCTCTAGAATGTATATTTTTTATTTACCCATGAATATTGCATAATTATATTATGTGAGATAATTTCTTAAAAATCAAGTTTTTGCACATGCAGGTTTTGATCATTTGTTATGTTCAAAGCTGGACTTCCTAATTTTTCCCTTCTAGTTGTGTTGTGACTTCAAATCCCCGAATGGTTAAAGGAATTTCATGAGTTGCTGTCTTAGCACAATATCTGTGCCAAATAGACTATTTTTTATTTATTTATCATATTTTTATCACCGTCCATCTCCCCCACATTGGGGACCCTGGGCGGTTCACAGTAAAAACAATTTACAATTCAATAAAATTATAAATAATACTAATATTTCAATAAATATAAAATACAATAAAATCCAAATAAGGGCAGATCAAATTCAGCCCATAAGGGATAAGGCTGGTCCCTGCAGGGCTAGGGAACTAACCAGCCCCAGGAATGGCTCTTCCTCTCCCCACTCCAAGCATGGTGACAAAACCAGGTTTTCAGCTGTATTCTGAAGTCCACAAGAGAGAGGGCTAACTGCATTTCTGGGGGAAGGATGTTCCAAAGAGCGGGAGCTGCTGCAGAGAAAGCTCGCCTCCTGGACCCCGCCAGATGGAGTTCTCTGGCAGACGGGGTCTGTAGCATGCCCTCTCTGCATGACTGGGTGGGATGGGTTGATGTGATGGGGATGAGAGGGTCCCTCAGGTAACTTGGACCCATGCCATGTGGGGCTTTAAAGGTGATAACCAACACCTTGAATTGGACCCGAAGCAAACTGGCACCCAATGCAGCTTGTGGAACAGCGGAGTCATATATGCTGATCTTGAAGCACCTAAAATCATCCGCGCAGCAGCATTTTGGACCAGTTGTAGCTTCTGGATACTCTTCAAGGGTAGCCCCATGTAGAGTGCATTACAGTAGTCTATATGGGAGATGACCAGGGCATGAGTGACCTTTCGAAGGGCCTCTTGCTCCAGGAAGGGGCGTAACTGGTGCACAACACGAAGTTGCGCAAAGGCCCTTCTGGCCACGACTGCCACCTGCTCTTCAAGCAGGAGTTATGAGTCCACGAGGACCCCCAAGTTATGCACCGGGTCTGTCTGGGGCAGTGCAACCCCACCCAGAACTAAAGATGGCAAATTCCTGGGAACTGAGGGGCCATTAACCCACAGCCACTCCATCTTACCAGGGTTCAGCTGAAGCCTGTTGTTCCCCATCCAGACCCCAACAGCACCCAGGCACCTGGAAAGGGCAGCCACAGCATCACTTACTTTGGGATGGAAATGTATAGCTGAGTATCATCAGCATATTGATGATACCTCATCCCGTGGAGATGGATGATCTCACCCAGTGGTTTCATGTAGATATTAAAAAGGAGAGGAGAGAGTACTGAACCCTGTGGCACCCCGATCTCTCCTCCCCTATTAACACCGAGTGGGATCGGCCCTGGATGAAGAAGGCGAACCAGCGCAAAACTACACCACCCACCCCCAACTCCCTGAGCTGACCCAACAGGATACCATGGTCGATGGTATCGAAAGCTACTGAAAGGTCAAGGAAAGCAAGGATGGGTGCACTGCCTCCATCCCACTCCCACCAGAGATCATCCATAAGTGTGACCAATGCAGTCTCCATCCCATATCCTGGTCTGAAACCTGACTGGAAGGGGTCTAGATAGTCCATTTCCGCCAGCGTATTCTGGAGCTGCAATGCCACCACCTTCCCCATAAAGGGAAGGTGGGAGACTGGATGAAAATTATCCAGTACAGTAGGATCCAGTGATGGTTTCTTGAGGAGGGGGAACACCAGCACTTCCTTAAAGGCCGTCGGAAACACCCCCTCCTGCAAGGATGTATTTACCATCAACTGGGCCCAACCACACGTCACCTCCTGGGCTGCCTTTACTAGCCAGGAGGGACATGGATCTAATTGACAGGTGGTGGCATTTACAGTCCAGAGGATCCTGTCCGCTTCCTCAGACCCAACAGGGTCAAACTTACAGAACTATCTGATACATTTTATTTATAATGTAGACGTCCTCATCTAGGTGCAACTCAAAGGTAAGGCAGAGAGTACAGAAATATTTATAATTGTCCATATAATCCTTTTTATTGATATTTATTAGCAGTATTTATTTTATTTATTCTTCAAATTTCTGTCACCACCCATCTCCCCCAAAAAGGGGACTCTGGGCGGTATCTGTCCCTTAGATTGGTTTGTGTTGGACAAAAACGTCACTTTTACAGTACTTTTATACTTGAAAAAGTTGTACTAGTTTTTGCCTCCTGATGCATTAAGCTCATAGTCAAGAGAAGAGGGAGGTGGCAGATGAAAACTCTAATTCTATGACATATTGATGTTGCTATAGGGATCAATATATAGGTTGGACATCTTTTCTTTAAATGCTGCCCAAACCTCTCCAATTTGTCTCCCCCTATTTGTGTAGAAGATGGAATCTCAGCTGGTGTGTTTCACAAATGGTTTCTACTGGAATCTCTTCTGTAAAATGATTATAGAAGGTGCAGGCTGATTCTTCCATTTTCCATCTGATCACCCTTGTGATTTGTCTGAACCCTTCAATGAGCTGAGTTGAGCAGTCCCCTTTCAACAGCTTCAATTTTCTATTTATATTATTACACTTCAATAAGACACAACTTGTAGCATGTGATAAGAATGCAAAAGCTGCTCAGTCTGAAAGAGGTGCATAGAAGTTCAGTTTATCTTAGGAGGGTGAGAAAAATCACCACCTATTTTCATTTCCATATCTGCTTGTGGCTCCTTTAGTCATTAATACATAGCAGGCATTGCTGATAACATTTCTGGTATTTTAAACTTTTGCATTACCAACTAAAATCAGCTATTTAACTCTTTAACTTTGGGGAAAATCATAAATAGGCTTTTATTATAACATCTTCCAAAAGAATTGGTGCTAAAACCCAGTAAATAATTTATATTATCTCTTCTGAAAACTGCACATTAACACTCTGCCCATTTAATTTTAATATTTGGGCACTAGGAAGATTAAAAAGAAGGCTGCGTAATTTGTGTTTACCAACAATTACTTTTTCTAATTTCCTTGCCATTTGCTTGGTATTACTTGCTGTTTTTCTTTTCCAGTCCCTGAACGGCCTTTTAGGTTTGCAGTTTCTGGTGTCATAGGCCACATAGCAATCAATCAATCAATAAAATATCAAGTCCATGCTTCTACATGCTGAATGCATGTTCATTAGTGTTAATAGAAAGAACAGTAGATGTACATGTGAGTAGTGCCAAGGAGCTCTGTCATAGGTCTGCTGTTAATTACTGTCACTCTGCATTTGTACAACTAAAACATCTGTGATATTTTGGTCTCTCTCTTACCACCAAATGTTCTTAACACAAGGAAAAACCTATTATATTCAGGAACATAGTAATTACCATACTGAGTCAGATGAGCAACCCATCTGGTCTGAAATCATGTCTTGGCCAGTGGCCAGTGCCAGATGCTTTAGAGAAAGTTGCAAGAAATCCCAAAATTAGCAATTAATAAGCATAGGAAAAAGTCCCCACCGAGTTTTTCAGAGATGATTGGCTTGTGCCCTAATGTGAGAATTTATGTATCTCCTCACATTTGTTGATCTAATTCTTTAGGTGAAAATTGCAAACTAAATGTCCTTGGATGTATAGTAGACTTTTAAATATATCTCTCTGTCTCATTATTTTGCTTCTTTCTTTACAATTTCTGTTATTCTTCATTTGTGTGCATTCTGATCTAGTTCATATTCACTGTGGGACTTTATTTAAAGTAAGTGTGCATACAATTGCAGCCTTGACCCTGTATATGTTCACTCTAAAGTGATTTTCACTCTCAGTGGGGTCTTCTTAAATATATACATGAATGCTGGTGCAAATAGTTACAGGATTTATTTATCTTCCCATTTCAACTTGACTGAAATGGGAAGAAGCCATGGATTTTCAAATACAGTATAAATTACTACATGGGGATAAGAAGGGACAAAGTAGCAAGCAATTAATTTGCATCCTTGGATATTAAAGAAACTTGCTGGCAGGATCACTATCTATTATCTTTGACAAATCCTGGAAAATAGTTAAAGTTGTTCCCTATCTTCAAAATAGAAAGAAAAAGCCCCTAAGAACTATAATCAGTGTGACATCAATATCTGAAAAGATTCTACACTAGACCAATAAGTGATTAAGCTATAAACATCTTGACAATAATTCAGTGATTAGAAATGAATACCAAGAACAAATCTTGCCAGTTTCTCTCTCTCCCCTACCTCTCTCTTAATTACTTCAGGAGATTATGGAAACACTATAGATGAAATATATCTTGGATTTCAGCAACATGTTTGACAATTACCCCATGATTTTCAGATAAGCAAACTAGATAAAAGTAGATTGAATGAGTATTAGGTGGATCAATAGAAGACATGAAAAAAAAACCTATATTCAAAGAATGCTCATCAAGGGTTCCTCATCAGACTGGAAAAATTGGGGAATGAGATACCACACTTTGGTTCCTGATCTCAAATTTATTAATGACTTGGTTAACAAGGGAAAGGAATGCTTATCAATTTGAAGGTAAAAACAAAATTCAAAATGGTCTTGGTAATTCAGAGAAAGAGGATGAAAAACAAAATTCGAAATGATTTTGATAATTCAGTGAAACAGGATGAAAGTAATCAAATGAAATTAAAGAGACACAAATAAGTTCTTCATTTAGAAAAAAAGAAATAGAACACCAAGTAATAGAACATGGAAGAAGGATGCTGGAATTATAGCTAATCCCAAAATGAATATAAGCAAGCATGTAATGTGGTTGGAAGAAAAGCAAGCATAATGTTGGCCTGTATCAAGAGAGGTACAGTATATTTTCCAAACCATGGGAAGTAGTAATTCCACTTGATTCTGTGTTGGTCACACCCCACTTCAAGCACTGTGTTAGTAGTTTCAGCCAAGGCAATGAGAATCAGAGGACTGGAACAGAGGGTAGCTACATCACTACCAGTTTTGAAGCTGACTCACAGTCATCCTTTTTAATGGTTTTTATTGTTTTAAAGTTTGAATGGTCTTTTATTGTTATGATTTTGGTTATTTTTTTATCATGTATGTGAGATGGGCAGCTATATAAATTGAATAAATACATAAATAAATACATAAATAAATGTTCCCACCAATGGTCTGCCCAACTCTATTTCATAGTTTCCCCATCACAATAGGGAAATTGCTTTACTACAATTTGAAATGCACCGCAGCTGAGCCAGAACTAAATTCTACAGGAACAGAAATAGAAGCCTGGGATTGCATAGACTCAGTGCTATGTGGTGTTGCCCTAAATCCTGTAAGGAATGATTTGGGGAACTGCATACGTTTTATTTATTTATTTATTTATTAATTACATTTCTCCACTACCCAACTTGTGCAACGACGACTGGGCGGTTTACAATATGTTTTACCTTAAGAGAAGGCTAATAGTATTCTTCAAAGACTTCACTGGACGTCATGCTGAAGAAGGCTGTTATCTGATATTTCTCCTAGAGTGCAGGACACCGAATTATATTCATCAGGTACAGGAGAGCAGATACGGTTGAAGATCAGGGAAAATGTCCTAACAGGAAGATCAGGTTTACAGTAGAACCAGTTACCCAGCTTGACTCCCCTATCTGTCATGTAGGCTTTAGTCTGGATTCCAGCAATAAACTGTGAGTGGGACTCTGTGGCCTAAATGCTCCCTTACAACTCTATGATTAAGCTTATAATTCTATCTTTGCTTATTTAAATGAAAGACTTACTGATACCAGACTTCTGTGTCAACATAAGATGAATGTGTGTATTTTTTGAGATGGAAGGCTGATCTGAATAGCTGTTGGGAAGAAAGAACTGTAACCAACAATCTACTTGGACAGCTGTTATTATTCAGGGCTATTCTACATGGAGGACTAAGCAAAATTTTCCCTGCAATATATTCCTAATGCATAAAATTACATTCGCATGCCATATTTACAATTGGAAAAAATGCTGGGGTAGAAGAAATGTTCTTGTGGATTGCTATACTGCCTTTGTGCATCAGGTTTTCTTATTCACATTTGTTTTAGCCTCATGCCTGCTCCCAGGAGGTGAATTACCCATCTGATCAGTCTCATGGATGCTGGATTGCAAGTATGGGCACCACCTGGCGAAACTGGATCAAGTTGGAATCAGATTCATTGCACACATTACAAAGAGATTTTACCCAATAAAATACATCACACATCAAACTTGATATAATGTTTGTTGTCTGAAACAAGTACACTCAGTTCTGAAAGCAGCAATACATCTGTAAAAAGAGAATGAAAGAGGAACTGTTACTGTGGTTAATAAATGTTAGTAAGTGAGATGGAAAAGGTCAATGTTACTAGTTGATTGGAAAGGGGTGTGGGTCTTATTGTCATTGCCAGCAAAAGAAATTGTGGGGGCTGCACTGTATCTGGACCCCAGTGATACATAATATGCATGAGGGTGCTACCTGACAACAGCATCAGATCTGCTACTTCAAAGGAAGGGAGAACTTATTTGCATAGCTGTAATGCCAAATGTATTAGCAATGCCCTCTTTCTTGCTGGTGGGAGGTGTGAGAATGACTCATGTTCAGAAATGATAGATTAGCATATTTGCATTATATTTTGACTTTACCATGCATTCATTTCACTCCCCCCTTCATCTGAACTACTGTTTAACCAAGATTTTTTAACCAATGAGCATGTTCTGTTTACTCCAAACTGGAGTGTTACGGATAACAGTTTTAGAGTAAGTTTTCCAATTCTTAATTGTAGTAAGTGAATCACTGGAGATTGTATATCCTGGCCCCTCAGCTGTTTGGCAAGAGCCTCCTCTCCTGCACATGATGAATTCTTGTCCCAGTGATAGTTGTGATATTCACCTGACCTCTTCCAAGAATAAACTACTGTATGTGCCATGTTATGTGGTGTCTCCTTCCTCACCTTTGCTTATAGTGCTGAAAGAATTATTGTGAATTATTTAAGGGGATACTAGTCTCTACTAAGAGAGGCCTGAGTTTGGCAAGAACAATGACACTGCTGGCTATTATCGTGGGGTTGATGGAGTGGAATGTGATGACATATCTTATCTGCTGTCATGGAGAAAGGTATGTTGAGGTGAGTCTCCATATTATGAATTCATTTCCTCAACCTGTGGGTAGCACATGAGCATCACCATTTGTGCACCACTTGATTGCTGGATTGTGATGGTACGTTCAGGGATAGTGAGGTATATCTAGGGTAACTATATCTCAGCTACAGAAATCTGGACAAGTACATTTGTTACCATCTAGTGATGCTTAACTCTATCTACATCTGAATGCCCCATTGTGGTTAGTAGGTCAGTAGGTGTTGAAGTGTCAATGCCACTGGATTTGGACTTCCAACTTAGATAAGATAGGCTCACTTCTATCTTATTTCTTTCTTATCTCTTTTCTGCCTCTTTGTGTTTCCCCTCCCCCTCCCCATCTAATAACAGATAACAGTGGCAGCTATCCCGCTGGTTAGTGGAGGCATCGCCCCTGCTCAATCATTATGTAAGATAGTGTTGCTCTGCTAAATCTCTTTATTTTTAATGGGTAGGTTATGCATGGGCCTAACTCTTTCTTTAGTGACTTAAATAACTTAAAAGTTTTTCAGATCATTTTAAAGGTACACTTTTATATTAGAAGAAGAGAAAATGAAGGAGTAGAATGTCCTCTGGTAATTCTAATAAGGTCAACATAATTGAATGCCAAATCTCAGGATAGGTTTTTACCCATTACAGGAAGACATTAAAAGCTACAGCCTAGGTTAATCTTCTAGCCATCACTGCTTCCCAGAATAGGGAAAATGAAGGATTATAGAGAAGAAAGGATAATAGCTGTAAGTACATTATGAAAGCTCAGGGGAAGGAAAAACAGAGACCAAGGATATGAAAAATAAGAGGAGAAAGCTCAAAGGAAGACTGAGTTCAAAATGACCCAAGGCACAGATATAATTCTCTGTTTTGGTTAAAATGTACTTGATGATTAAAAGGGAATGTGTTTTTAGAATTATAATTAAGCCTTTATCAAAGCTTAATAAGCAGTACTGGGTGTGATTTGATAAAACTTAATAGCCAATGTTCTTGTATCTCTCCATTTAGCAGAAGACAGTGTGGAAATTAAAATAGCAACGATTAGTTTGAAGAGCTTAAAATTCAGGGCATCTTTCATGAAAAGTTTCTCAAACCCATTTGCAGCTAGTTTTCAATTTGTCATAATCACATCCACAGCCTATGATAAAGATAGGTTATTTGAAATAACAAACCTAGGTGTCTTCTGATATATTTGCTTTGTATGCAGCTGATTTTGCTCAGCTGGAATTGAATATGTCTGTAGAAGATGCTAAGAACAAGACAACTGTAATCTGCCTTTATCTGGTGATGCATTTTTCCCCAGGAAGATTCTACTAATAATGTGGTTCAGCATAGGAATTTTGTATTACATATGTATTTTATAGCTTTTGTGAGGTAGGACATTCTTGTTAACACTTGTTTAACACATTCTTGTTTAGTCTTGTTAAGATTAAAAGAATAATTTTGCAGATCTAGCAAATATGGATGTATTGGATATTTTATATACACACAATAATTCTTTAAAGGAGGAAAAATAATATCACTTTACAATTGTATACCGTTGTCAGCTGCTCAGAATGCTTTATAGACATTGTTTCACTGTAACTTAAAAAAAAAAAACTAAGTTGGTGTACACCATATTGAGGATGGGTTGGATTGAAACTGAGAGAGTGGATTATCTAAATGTAAATCGACAAAAATGCAGATGACCATGAGATGGCAAGAAAGAGATACAGAACACTAACTCTTTGCTACCATCTAGTGATTGTTCAAATTTTGTTCAAAATGGTAGCCCTACCAAATGAAGTGAGCCATGGCTTTCCAGATGTTGCTGATATTTCCAGATGTTGCTGATATTTCCAAATACTTGCTGAACTGTTTGAGTTAGTTTGATTAATATTAGGAATGTTGGGAGTTGTAGTTCACCAACTAGAGGGGAACGGGCTGCCCATCTTTGCCAAAAGCCCTTGTAGGAGAGAAGAATCATAGTTGAATGAGAAAAGATATTTTGTTTATGTGAAAGTACAGTTTCATTCGCCCGGTAGAACTGAAAAAGCTACCTCTCAGGACTTCTGAGAGTAGTTCTGCAACCATTTGGGTGACTACTGTAGGTTTCCGCATTACTCTAACACATAATATGTTTTGCTACTTTGCGACTTAGTGTGAACTGAGACGTTGTGTTTTGTAAACCATTTTTATGGCCTGGTGTCTGTGAGAGCCCAACCAATTCCGGTGTATTCTGTAAATCATGGTTAAATCAGTCATGGGCTTACACAGCATGGAAGCCCAATCCCTATAAAGCAGTTACAATATGATCATCCAATAAATTCTTGGAAACCAAGATCCATACTGGAAACTTCATAGCTCAATCATTTATTCTCAACAACAATTCATTCTCTGAGTTTTGCCAGAGTGAACAGCCAGAGTTCTGCTGCAGTAGGTTTAATCAAGTTCTTTTTTAAGTACAACTCTGTTAAATTTGTTGCAATTGGTAAAAACGTCGTTTTTTCTAAAAAAGTTTTTACCTTTATTCTTCTTTTTCTTCCTGTATGAATCCCATAAATATTCTACATTAACACAGCTGTACAGGCAGATGCTTTTCTTTAGAGAGTTTTCTCTGCACAGACTAAGAGGCAGAAGATTGGCAGGTTTTGCTAATGATCTTTAAAAAAACTGACAAATGACAGATGCATTTGTCAGTTTTCCTTTCTCAAGTATTTGATTTTTTAAAAGCTTGGGTCCTTTCCACCCCATTTCTAAAGAAATTTAGAAATTTGGGTTTGGTAAGTTTTGTAAACGCAGGTCCATTTGCAGAAGAGTTCAAAATCTGCAAGATGGCAGGTATGGTGTTGTGGTCGAAGCCTCATCCCTTTTGTATGTGTGAATGCATGCAGGCACAGAGGGGGTGGGGCTTTCATCACAATGCTGTACCCACCATCTTGCAAATTTGGACATGCACACCCCTGCACGGACATCCCTGGGCAAATGCAATAAATAAATTCAGATTTTTAAAACCCTAAATTAAATTCCTACCTATCTGCAAAACAACCATGATTCAGGCCTGCAAATAATGCTGTTTTGCCTTGATTTGGAGGTCAAATGCTCAGAACCATTCTGCCTAGATGGATGAATCTTTTTGCTTTTTGCCACATTTACTGAAAAAAACCAGCAACCTCAAGATCATTTCATCTTTTTGATGAAGACAATTCTGAATCCATAAGAAGTGCTCATGAAAACAAAGAAACAAAGAAAAAGAACCACATGAATCTCTTGGGGCCTTATGAAAGATTGATTGAGAAAAATTTGGAAGTGTGTCCCCCTTTTTCCAGAAATAGTGGCAAAATAAAGAGGAGTGGAGGAAATGGGGTAGAACATTCTTACTATCTTAATGTATAAGTATGAGAAGAAAACCTGGCTTGCTTTTTTGCATAATCTGTTTGTGTGTGTATATATTCATTAACATGTTCCTGAGCTTCAGCTTCCATAACAGCATGAATTAGGCTCAATATGCAATTTGCTCTCATAACACTTGCTGGGTCAACATTTTACCATTTTCTTAGACTCCAGAGACTGCGTTTGTCTTCTGGACTAAGTTCTCATTAGATCATCTTGCCTTTCAGAAAAAGCATTTATTAGCAACTTGCCAATTTTCTTAAAGTCTAATCCCTTTTTTTGTGTAGGAGGTGCAACGTTTCCTAAGTATAATTTTCTGGGCCAAGTGTCTCCTGCTAATCAGACAAATCTTGTCAAACTACAATTAGAAATGTCTTTGAATGCATATCTTTGAATGTTCCTGATTAATTCATGTATTCTCAGTGTACCCTGCTCCACATATACATGCTGGAAACTAGGCTTGTTGTCATGCCTACACAGAAAATCACATTGGTCTACCAATGGAGGATTAAAAAGGGGTGTATTTTTTAGCCATTTCTGATTAGGCTGAAGCTTTTGGAGGACAGTTGCTGTGGCATTCACTTCTGGGAGGATGGGCAGGGTCCTTCAGTACAAAGACTCATCATGATACCAAATATCATTTTAGCCTTGTGAGCAGCTTGTGAGCAGAAACACAGCTGTAACTCTGCTACAAAATGAAGACCTTTCAACCATAGAGAATTCTTTGATGGCCTGAAAAGGGGGACAGCAAAATGGCATTTTTGGACAAGTCTCTAAGGTTTAACAAAGGTTCCTTACCAACTGGAATTATTAGAGCCATTCTAATCCTAACTGCATTGTGGGACTGGTGGTTTGCAGAAAGAGACAAGGGGGAAGAAGATTAACTCACAAATAGGCTCATTTGCGGGTATGAATAGAAATAGCACTTCATTATAAGGAAATGCACTGGAGTCCTTCAAAAATAAAATCAGACATTCAAGAGGGAAGGAATATATTGGAAAGAGAAAAGCCATTAGAAGGAAAGAAGATGATTTTAGCAAAGGAGAATATTGGATTTTTACCAGCACATGTTCTTTTATACCTTCCCTTTTGGCTAAAACCCCCCCACATTTTTGTTTCAGTTACATTTCTTGAAATAACATAAATGGCTGAGCCTTCTTTTCTTGACCTGCCAAGCAGGAGATATTTGAGAGTCTCTCCAATTAGTTATAAATCAGTATAGTGTATGGGTGTGTATGTATGTTTGTTTATTTGCACTGATTTGCATGTTGACAACTCACCAGACTCTTTAAAACACTGATCTCCTGTCTGTCCTTCTAGGTGGCAAAAGTATAACCCAGATCAGTGATGCTAGAGATAGCAGCAGCTCCAGACATCAGGCTTCATTTTCTCTGGATTATAGCTCATTATTTCAATATCACTATAAACAAAAGAGTTGGTTATTGGCTGTAGCTTGATCAATAAGATACCATGTATATAAATGGATACCTCTGGGAGATTCTAAAATAGTTATCACCCTTGGCATTTCATGGGTAGGATTAATCCTATGGAATTTGGGGAAGCAATAGGAGTCTAGAAAATCCCTGCTTGGAAAAGATCTGCAAAGAACAAGAGAAAGAATTAGAGAACTTTGTTTCAAATACACCTCTGAAAATGATGAACGCTCCCTGCAACTGAACCATCCTACAGGAGGCATTTATTACCAGCATGGCTATACTTACCACCCAAACAGTACCAATACCCCAGACATTTTAGACCCTCTCAAATTTATGATGGTGCTTTTAGTACATTAGGGTTGGTCATAAGAAGTTTAACATTGTTCCTGGCACCCAGAAGTATCCATTTAGAATGGAAACAAAACAGCTGGGAGGCTTTACTTGGTGGCTCGTGAAACACCTGCCACTCTGATGAATGGTACTTATTTTCTCCTGAGAGAGAACATGGCATCAATTCACTTCGGTGTGAGCAAAGGAAAAAGTCAGAGCCGGGGATTGCTGCCACACATTGTTTGTGAGGGGAGGAGTGTGCCTCCATTTGCTGCTCCTGTCCTTCTCCCCACAAGAACAAATCGCTGCCACTGCCAGTTTGGAGGGTTGGAACATTTGCTATTTTCAAGGGGGAGAACTCCGCTGGCCCAGATACAAATTGGCCGAGATAAAGCAGTGTGCATGAGGCAGGTACAAACGACAGCGTTCAAATCCATGATGCATTCTGCTCTGTCCAAAGCAGTTTCAGCATTATCTCTTTCGAGTGAACACAAAGCATGAACAAAAGAATGTCTCAGACCCATTAATTAAACAAATGCTATTGGTGTATTAAGATGTTCTTTGGCACGAGAAACAGATGCTACTTTATTACTAGATCGTGAAAAAGTGGAAAATGGCATTTTTAAAAAGACTGCTTCTCTTCAAGGATATACAAGTTTCGTAGCTGGGCAAAATATACTTGATGTATGTAATATGCATTCATGAAGATCAAGGTAATTAATGTACATTATGTACAGTGATACCTGAACAACTACTTTGAATATATATTCTTGGAAAAGAAGTAGATTTCAGTGAGATTTTCGTATTTTTTTGTCTGTCTGTTTTGAGAAATGTAAGGAATATAACCGAACTCAGTGTAGAAACATCCTTATTTCAGTAAGGATGTACCAGATAATTTGGGGACAAATAAGTAATATCTCACTATCTCCCAATTTCTCTGATATCTTTCCTGGTAGAAGACTCTCAACTGCTTCTTACAATCATATAACTTTGTACTTAAAATTGCAAACCTCTGCATATTTACCTACAAGTAAGTTCCATCAAATAATGCAATATTACTAAAATAAAAGAGCCCCGTGTGGCACAGAGTGGTAGGCGGCAGTATTGCAACCGAAACTCTCCCCACGACCTGAGTTCGATCCCAGCGGAAGCTGGATTCTCAGGTAGCCGGCTCAGGTCGACTCAGCCTTCCATCCTTCCAAGGTCGGTAAAATGAGCAATCAGTTTGCTGGGGAAGGAGACGACTGGGGAAGGCAATGGCAAACCACCCCGCTATAGTCTGCCAAGAAAACGTCTCAAAAGTGGCATCCCCCCAAAGGGTCAGACATGACTTGGGACCTTTCACCTTTTCACACTAAAATAAATGGGTGTTAAAGATGTCCTGTACACATTATGTACAGATCATACCAAGTTAACCATTTTAGTTCTCATGTAGAAATGCTTGGATAATGATATCAACGGAGATGAGCACCGCCCCCTAGAGTCGGACACGACTGGACTTTACGTCAAGGGAAACCTTTACCTTTTAATGATATCTGTTCCAGCTATTGCTGCTACCTGAGACCGTTAGATACAGAAAATTAGCTGAATATTCAAAGTGAAGTACATCCAATAAGTACAAAAAGAGGAATGAAAGAGGAAAAAAAATCTGAGGAGCTATGATGTATCTCAGAGGGCTGATGCAAGGAATACAAATGTGAGAATCACTCTGATAGGACTTCATATAAGTCATCTAATGCTTATATGAAATGCTGTCACGTGTTATCACCAGGAAAAAGAGGGCAGGTACTGAAAACAACTGGGGTAAGCAAAGGTGAGGGGAGAGTTTCTCTAATGCTAGCTCTAAATTTAAATTTATTGTATAAAAGCCCAGCATGTTTTGTATGGATCCTTTATCAAGAGCACTACAAAAACAAATCAGATTGCACAATTTTATACATGCAATTTTTATAAATATGTAAAAATTCCAAATGAGATAAAGCCAACATTCAACACAGTATATCATTTCAGAGTACAACAAAAGCACAAAATGAATAATATTTTGTAATTCTACATACCTTATATCTAAAATATTGAATTAAATAAAAATAGGCTGGAGTTAATATAAAAAGCAACCTATTATGCAAATGAAAACTGTCCACTGTTATGAGGAAAGGCTAAGTTAATTAAGCCATGGCTTGAAAATATCTCCTAGACATAAGTTCTGTAATTTACTTTCTAAAGTTTACATTCTCAAATGAAAATAAAGCCACAAATTCTCAAATATCCCTCAAAAGTGCCTCGATGTTTTTTCCTGGTAATAAAGTTCATAAAAGGTTTGTTTTAAAGAATATTAAATACAGACTTACCTTTGCTTATCATCTAAAACAGATTTGTTAGAAGACACTAGCAAAGTTTACGAAAGTAACATGTTTTAACTTCTAATATTAATTAGTTTTTCTGCAGAAAAGTGTCATTCTGTTCTTTCAGGGAAACAAACTTAGTATCTCTAGCTGTATAATAACTTTGCTATAATCAGTATAATAACTTTGGGAAAAAGAAGAATATATGTATTTTCATGTGATGACCACTTCAAAATAAAAAATAAAGAGGAGAGCTAAAAAAGAAAAACTAAGTACTGTAAGACTCAGATCAATCATAAATATAGAATGCCTTCATCTAGTCTTGGGAGCTAAATGGGATTTTCTATTTGCTTTTTCAAAACTGGCTTTCACAACTTTCATTGGCTATTGCCTGATTAACAATTTTTGCTTTACAATCTCAGACTGCAATTGAAAATCTCCCTCTAAGAAACAACTATGTTTGATTTTTAGAAATAGTTCTAATGGTAAATTATTTCTTACTCACTTCAGATGGGAACTATCAGATTTGAGTAATTAATTCCTGTATGCTTCTTTCCTGTATAACGTGGTTTTCAAATAATTATTTTAAGAAATGTGTAGGTTCTGGAGAGATAAAAAGGGAATATGGTCTAATGGACAGAACAGAATTCATGTACCTGGAAACTGGACAATAATGTTATAATTATTTTTTCTGAAGAATTTAAAATGATATATGTGTTTTTGTACAAAATCATGTGGAATTTGGAAAAAGAAAGCCCTTTGTTGAGAATAATTAATTCCTGTATAGACCAAATTTTCCTGGACAAATAGGCTAGCAAATTTTCTTCTTGAATATCCTTGACGTGTATATGGTTTTTTCCCCTTTCACTAGAACTTTTTTTTTTCTCTTCATCAATGTCTTCTGGTTATTTTCTACATTTAATTATACTTACAGTGGATCGATCTACTGTATGTGGGAGAACCAGGATTTTCAACAGGAATTAGAAGAATAGTTGTCTCTATAAACAAGGATGATGACCCCTCTGATGGCATGGAAGTGACTTTGCTTCATTCGATTAGGGCCTTTAGAAGTTCCATCACAAAATAATATAAGTAAACAGGACAAAGTATGCAAGAGGAGGAAAATTACAAGAACCAGAAAATGTATCTGTGGTTGAGCAAGAAGATAAACATGTTCTTTTTTGCATAATGTTTCTACTAACAACATAGCTGTCATAGAAGTGGATCTGCAATAGGACATATTAATGATAATGACAGCATGGACCTGGATGCATCCAGTATGACAATTGCTTTAAAAAGTAATTGGTTTAATCCAATGTCATGAGTGAATGACAACTTTGAAAGCAAAGGAAAGATCATGTGAAGAATTCCTCAAAACTCAAGAATAAACGCAGAGGACTTTATGACATGTATTGTTGACTTTGATCATACATAAATTCATTTCAGCCTAGTATGAAGAAATAATGGGGACTGCTTAGAAACGTATCAGGATGCAATGCAGTGTCACATTTTAGAAGAACCAGAAATTCTGAAGAATATACTTGTTATAATATATTATCACAAAACAGAATATTTACAATATCCACACATGACCATTGCATTTATTGCTAGTATGGATATAAAACACTTTTTTTTCCAGAAATCCTGTGGATTGGCAGAGGCTTTTTTTCATTATCTATCAGTAAATGACTATTTTATACAGAGATATACACAAGGAGGTGGTTGAAAAAAGTCAAGACGACAACCAGAAACATGTGATCAAAGTTCTGCCCCTTTTTATGTGCTTTGTGATGCATGTAAAAAAGGGGTGGGGCTTTGTATGGTTTTGGCTGCCATCTTGACTTTTTTGACCCTGTACTTGCAGATACTCCTGGTGAATATATTTTCGTGTGGTGACTAATTCAAAATAAAAATAATAATAAATAAAAGGGATGCTACAAAAGACCAACACCCCAAAATTTATGTGGACAAAAATAATAAAGTCCCAAAAATTAGAACTGAGGGACATTTAAGACATATAAGCATATTAGGTTTCAGGGAGTTTGAGTCTTTTTAATAAAATCTTTTATGGAGAAAAGACATGAGATTTTAGAGCTTTGATTCTGGGGTAGAGAACAAAGAACAGCACTGAAACAACTTTATGAACAAAACAAAACAAAACAAAACAAAACAAAACAAAACAAAACAAAACAAAACAAAACAAAACAAAACAAAACAAAACAAAACAAAACAAAACAAAACAAAACAAAACAAAACAAAACAAAACAAAACGGCACTAAATAGCTTAATTTCCAAGGGATTAAATGAAGGCATTCAAAATTTACCAATAATTTGATGATACATGTAGATCTTCTTTCCATCCAAAGTAGTCACCACAAGAAAATGCATTTGTTCTTATGTTTCCATAGCATATTATTTTGTTCAGCCAGAGCTACTAAGTTTCTTTCCCTTTTTTAAAAAATATTTTTTTAAATAAATTATTTCTACAGATCAATTGAGAGCCAGTTTGGTGGAGTGATTATACTACTAGGTTAGAAACTAGGAGGCTGTGAGTTCTAGTCCCGCCTTGGGCACAAAGCCAGCTGGGTGGCCTTGGGCCAGTCACTCTCTCTCAGCCCTAGGAAGGAGGCAATGGCAAACCACTTCTGAAATCTTGCTATGAAAACTGCAGTGATTTGTCCAGGCAGTCACCAGGAGTCAACACTGACTTGAAGGCACATAGACACGAAATCAATTAACCTCATTAACATTAAAAGTTTAAACAGCTGCCCTTTCTAAAATCCAGTTCACCAGTGACTTCTACTTGATATGTTAGCTGGTACGCACAGGTAAGAATATACACACCCACCCACCCTCTAGCTTTATTCTTAATGGAAAAGAGCAAAAATATTGAGCCATTCCTGAGGAATTTTTAAAGAGAATTTGTGAGTTCCTTTATTTTTATATGAGAATGTAAAACATAAAAAGTAAAAAGTAATTAAAATATGAACTTATAAAATTCTTTTAAAATATGAATTTAATTGGCTTAGCCTTTTCCTCCTAATAGTAGACAGTTTCCATTTACATACCACGTTGTTCTTTGTATTAACTCCAAATTTTTGGATGATTTTAGCATTTTAGATATAAAATAAGTAGAATTATCAAATAATGTTCATTTTAAAATGTGCTCCTCTGCTATTCTCTGAAACAATATATTTTGCATAGTGCAGAAGAGGAGTAAGGAATAAGAAGCCAAAGAAGTTAAAAGTATCAGATAAGAAAACTAGGTTATGTCAACATCATTCATGAGACTTCTTCATGCTTTTATATCCTTGCAAATTATTCTTGCTTCAACAGTATCAATTCATTATTTCATTCACTGCTTCTTGTTCAACATATTTCATTTCTCTCTTTTTCATTTCCCTAAACAACCATGTCTGTCTTGGTCTTTTCTTTCCTTTCTACCCATTCACTCCTCCTTTCTCTTTATTTGTCTGTCTATACTTCAGTCCTCATTTCTTCTACTGTGTATGAACAAACAACTTCAGTGTTCTTCACACCAATTGCTCACTGTTGTATTCAATCTGCATTCATTCAGCACCCATTCATTCTTCATCCTCTACCACAGACACTTCTGAAGTACTCCAGTCCCACTGCATTCAGCTTACTTTTATCTTTCTCCTGTCATACCCAACTCTCACTTATATATAAAAAGGGGATGGATCCACGTTCTTATATAAAGCCACTTTGTCTTTGTTCAACAAACTCATTCTTCACAACAGACTACATACTTCCCTCCACCAGCATTTTCACATCTTCACATTTCTCCATCCATTTCTTGATTTTTAGAATTTAACATAATTAAGAGAGTGCTTAATACATACTCTAGAGTATATTGAAACCTACATCTTTTCATTACATAAAAACTTGAGAGAAAGCACGTTCTCACTTCTCCGTTTTGCCTCCTTCCCCACTCCACTGCTATCTCTTCCTGTCTGCTGTAACATCTCCTGTGGGACTTGCAGAGCTACACCACAGTTCACTCAGTTTTCTCTGTGAAACCCAATTATCTTGGTCTGTGATACATTAATTTTCAGATCCATACTTGGAGATTATAAAGGGAGTGATTTAATATCTGGAATCCTGATAATAAGGAATGAAAGAGTACCCATCATTCAAGTTTTGCTGCCCCTGGCAAGTGCGCACTTTCAGAATACTTCTTATAATAGCACAATCCAACAGAACCTGCACAGGCATGATGTGTCTGGAGCTTCATGGGAGTTCAGGCACAGGATAGGCTTCTGCTGCAACTCTGAGACATCTCAGGTTTGGATTATTCCAGGTTAGCTCAGATTCAGCAAACTGATAGCCCAATTTTGAGGAGGAGATAGTCCATCTGAATCCAGATCAATCTTGTTGCTTCCTGGGAGTGCATATTAATTCTTCAAAAATGACTCTGTATTCAAAGGAAAAATGCTACTGAATATCAGTATCTTGAATGGAACAGCAGCCGAGCTATTGGCCTCAGGCATCAATTATTTATTGTTTTACAGATTCTCAGATGTCTTTCAGTTCAGCCAAGATAGATGCTTAAAAGAAATTTCAGAAACATTTGCTTGCGCATCTGCAGCAATTGCTCTGGGCTATTTTGTATTTTCTTCATGTTTTTCTGCAGGGCAGCAACTATGTTAAAAGTGGTACCAGTCATTTATCCTGTGCTCTGTATCTGCCATGCAACAAGATAAGGGCCAAGTTAGAGTATGATTTCTGCTTTAATGTAGTCCATAACTGCTTTTATATATTAGCATTTAGGTCATCTTCTTCCATAAAGATAAAAATATCAAATCTGCTTTCCTCTGACCAATTCTAACCAAAGAGTCAATTTCCATCAACAATTGCAGTTATATTCCTTAATTATTATCATATATCTCAGATATGCAGATGATACCACTTTGATGGCTGAAAGTGAAGAGGAACTGAGGAGCCTTATGATGAAGGTGAAAGAAGAAAGTGCAAAAGCTGGCTTGCAGCTAAACCTCAAAAAAACCAAGATTATGGCAACCAGCTTGATTGATAACTGGCAAATAGAGGGAGAAAATGTAGAAGCAGTGAAAGACTTTGTATTCCTAGGTGCAAAGATTACTGCAGATGCTGACTGCAGTCAGGAAATCAGAAGACGCTTAATCCTTGGGAGAAGAGCAATGACAAATCTCGATAAAATAGTTAAGAGCAGAGACATCACACTGACAACAAAGGCCCGCATAGTTAAAGCAATGGTGTTCCCTGTAGTAACATATGGCTGCGAGAGCTGGACCATAAGGAAGGCTGAGCGAAGGAAGATCGATGCTTTTGAACTGTGGTGTTGGAGGAAAATTCTGAGAGTGCCTTGGACTGCAAGAAGATCAAACCAGTCCATCCTCCAGGAAATAAAGCCAGACTGCTCACTTGAGGGAATGATATTCAAGGCAAAACTGAAATACTTTGGCCACATAATGAGAAGACAGGACACCCTGGAGAAGATGCTGATGCAGGGGAGAGTGGAAGGAAAAGGAAGAGGGGCCGACCAAGGGCAAGATGGATGGATGATATTCTAGAGGTGACGGACCCGTCCCTGGGGGAGCTGGGGGTGTTGACGACTGACAGGAAGCTCTGGCATGGGCTGGTCCATGAAGTCATGAAGAGTCGGAAGCGACTAAACGAATAAACAACAAAATTATCATATAGCTTCATGGGAAATAAATGGGTGCTTTACATTGGTTAAATTCCATAATGACCATGGAATGCAGCAACATTAGGCTAGTAAGTCTTGCTCCAGTTGAATGCCTCTACCTGGAAAGGCTTTTAAGCCTGACCTCCAAGTGAGCTCATGGTGTGGGTCCTACCAGTCCAGCAAAGAAAAGGGAGCAAACTTGCCTTCCCTGTTAAGGATCAAGGGATTGCTTTGCCTGCATAACCTTTTACTTCTGGCTCATGTCTGGCTTCTAGCTGCTTTTTCCATCAATCATAGAATCACAGGCTTGGAAGGGACCTTGGAGGTCTTCTAACTCCTTGCCTAGGCAGGAATTCTCAGACCATCCCACACAAATGGCTGTCCAATGTTTGTTTGAAAATGTCAGGTGATGGAGCACCCAGGAAACAGGCTGTTCCATAGCTTAAAGCAGTGTTTGTCAACCTTGGCAACTTTAAGGTGTGGGGACTTCAACTCCCAGAATTCCCCAGCCAGCATGGGTAATTCTGGGAGCTGAAGTCCCCACATCTTAAAGTTGCCATGGTTGACAAACACTGGCTTAAAGTTTTCAACTTACACCATTGCTCCCCAGGCTGACTCCACCCTGTGATTCCTTCCTTATATCTTCCATCCATTGCTGTCTCTCTCACTACCACTTCCTTGCTTTGTTGTTCCAGACACTTCCTCCCAGTAATGGTTGTAGGGCTATTCAATAAGGGCCCTGTGGCCCATGAAAACTGGATGTTTTCGTGAACTCCCAGTCCTCATAATTCCTCATGCACAGGATAGGCTTATGGTATGACAAAACTAGTAGTTTTGACAAAGCTGCAGTTCTAAGATTCCTTCTTGTTTTTGCCCCCTTAGTGCAGAGCAGTCTTACTGGGCAGAGCGGCATTCTATAAGGTAGAGCTGGATAAGTGGTGTACTGTGAATGAATTGCACTTTTCAGCAGCACACAAAACCTTGCTTAGTCAACCTACTGTCTTCCTTGTTTTCTCTGGGAAGCCACAGGTACTCTCTTTGCTTTGCACAAGTCTAGTGATAAGGAGCTTCCTGCTCTGACCCCATTTAGATAATCATGTAGTGCTTTCCCTTTAACTAGGTGTTGACTCCCTGCTAGACACTTAACAATACAGCTAATCCTTGCTAATATGTAAACTTCCCTTGCTGAAGCCTAAACTATGCAGCTATTTCCTGACTTATTTTCCCAAACCTGGGGAGGGGGAAGATGGGGGGGGGGCTATAACACTGGCTGGGTTGAGGGACCGCCTCTCACCTGTTACATCTACCCATCCCATCAGATCCAGCAGAAGGGGGGTATTGTGGGTCCTGCCTACAAAGGAGGTCCATCTGACGGGACACAGGAGGTGAGCCTTTTCTGCTGTGGCACCAGCCCTCTGGAACATCATTCCTGCTGTGGTTAGAATGACTGCAACCTTTTTGGCCTCTAGAAAGTCCCTGAAGACATGGCTGTGCCATCAGGCTTAGGGATCCTTGGAATGGCAAGCCTGCAAGATGGCTGTATTGTCTGTGAGTTGTAGGTCGGCACTCTCTCGTGCTTTTACATTTCTGATTAATTGTTTTACTTTATTTCTACGGGTTTGTCCTTGCTATTTTAACTTGTAAGCTGCCCAGAGTCATGTGAGATGGGCAGATATATAAATTGAAATCAATCAATCAATCAATCCAAGAAACAAACAAACAAAACCTGCCCAACAAAGGCAGCCCATTGTGGGTGGATTTGCCAAGGCTGGCTTCTTCTTCTGTTCCTTGCCCCCAGTGCAGCTGCCTGAGGAAGGAAGTCTCTTATGTACTGTAAGTAGGCCAAATAGATCAATAAAGCTTTGCTAAGTTTGTTCATTCTGGCTTCTGTCAACCATTCCTTCTCTAGAATCTGAACTACAGCCACCTCAGCCAGCAACAAGTACTTTGCAACTTTTCAGTTAAATATGTACAGAAGGATTCAGACTCAGCTTGGCATCTCTAGTTGCAAAGGTTCTAGGTGTCTACTTGTAAACAAGTCTAGATGCTGGGAAAACCCTCAGCCCAATTCCTTACAGAGTCCCTTCCAGCACCATGGTCAGCACTGGGCAAAATGGACCAGTATTCTAGTTTCATAGGCTCAAATGACTGCAGTCTGAAATCTCATGTGACACTGACTATTGGCAACGGAGGCCGAAAAGTGTAGGATTTCTATTTCTTTTTTTTCCCCTTTCTGTTCCAATCTCCTCCATCTGACCCCTAAAGTCACTGGAAAAGATTCTCTTTCCTTTCTTCATTAATAATCTTTGAAACACATTCAGCTCCTATCCATTAAAATGCACCTGCAGTATTTGTTCATCTGCAGTAGATTTCAAAGCACCCCCACCAAACATTTTTGGACAGGAGGTATCTGACAGTTGAAAAGTACAGTTTTTTGGGGTGGGGATGTTGCCACTTGAGATTTGTAATTTTCACTGTTACAAAATGCTTCAGACATCTCCACGATCAATGTGACCCCTCAGTTATTAGCTTCTCATCTGTATTCTAAATTTATACCATGGAGAGTTGCCACTAAAACAAGGAAAATTTCTTTTATCCAGTGTTCCATCCTCCCTCTTCCTTTGGAAAATATTCATTTTGTCAATAATTCATTTAACTACAGAGCAATAGCTCATTTCTTTTTTGCATACTCTGGCTTGTCAAGTCACCATTTTTCATAGATGATGGTTAAATTCAGCACAGTTTGCAGTATTTAATTTCCCAAACATCTTGATGTTTATAGAATACATAAACTTTGTTTGTACAGAATTAGCATGAAACTGTTTTTTTTAAAAAATCTAGATTTTATATGATATCTGAATATTTCAGCTATAACCATACATTGCACAGACCAATGTGGTAAACATATTTGTGCCAGATTTGTCTAATGCAATTAAATCAATAGGCAGCATATAGTAAATTAAGGATGGGGAACCTGTGGCTTTCCAGATGCTTGAACAATAACTCTCAACATTTCTTTCCATAAGCCATGTTGATTCAGGAATCATAGTTCAGTAACATGAGCACAGGTTCCCTTCTCCTTTTTAAAAAAATGCTTCAGAAAACATAACGGTATTAAAAAGATACAGTCAGCTGTTCCTTCATGAAATGCTGTAGCAGGGTTCTCAACCAGGGTTCTGTGGAACTGTAGGGTTCCATGAGAGGTCACCAGGAGTTCCCTGGGAGATCACAATTTATTTAAAAAATTGTTTCAAATTTGGGCAACTTCACATTGGAGAAGTACGTTTCATTCTTTATTTTTAGTTTAAGAACACTGTTAATGCATATATACAGGCCTACACATGAAACGAATATAATAATTTGTTAACTTTTGGCCTATATTTGAGCCTGAATGTGCAGGGGTTCCCCGAGGCCTGAAAAATATTTCAGGGGTTCCTTCACGGTCAAAAAGTTGAGAAAGGTCTGCAGCAAACTGGTGCTATCAACATGATGACATGGATGCAATAACATTATCATACAAATCCCATTGTGTACTTCCATTGCAGCATATAGCAACATTGCACATGTGTCATCATTAGCCCCCCCTTTTTTTCCCACCCTGTGAAAGCCCATGGATACATACCTGCTTTTTATTCAAAACAACAACAACAACAACAACTACAGTCATTTGTTTGGAAAAAATAATAATTGTATAAAAAATAAAAATGATCTTGTCTTAATTTATCTTTCTAAATCTTCCTGCATAAACCTAGGCTGAGAGATGGACTTGGCCAATATTATTTGAATCTGGATTTTCTACCTTAGTTGGCAGCCCCTGCACTGTACTTGATCTAAAGTGGAAGAAATCTCCAACCATTTCTCAAGAGCAGGATTCCTTTGGGACTTAATTGAAGTGTGGGAAGCCATGGGGACTGCAAACCAAAAAGATGACTGAGCTATGAAAAACCAATTATTCATGCAGATACTCCTAGTCCACCTCATTACTAAATACAGTAGGTGCAATGTGAATTGTTTTGGATTTCTCTTTTCCAATTCTCTTTCATCCAATGGAGCTAGAAAGAAAGACACTGGACAGAACCACTGATTAGCACAACCCTTCCTTATATAATGAAAAAAAATTTAGATCCTCTTTTTGGGATGTATATCTATTGCGTGGAAAATGGCTACTGAGTGTCATGGCACCTATGCTTGCTAGAGACAGACAAACAGAACTGTTCTTTCTGCCTTTGTATTGTATAAAAACTGGGGAAAATCCATAAATGAAGCTCTTTTTTTAATGATCAATGAGCATTTTATATACTAGCAATAGGTAACATCACTCAGCTCTCTCTGTGGCATTATAAATATTGTGCTATGTTCCTTCCTGTTTATACAGAAATTTGCAGGTTAGAAAATGCTAATAAATAATAGTGACACTATTCCCATTCATTCCCTAACAATGAAAAGAAAAAAGTACTTGGAATATTTAAGTGATTGGAACTTAACTGGAACTTAGTACCTCTTTCAGAGACTGGATATTCTGATCTCCATGTGGTGATACTTAACCCCCAAAGAGCTGATATTGCCTTAAAAACAAAAGCAAGACCTTTTCCACCAGAAGAAGAATGCGTAGGGCTTCTGTGATGGTGTTGAAGAGATTTACAGTGAGACAGAATTTCTAGTCTTTCCCAATGAAGTGTTATTTCAGCTTGAAATATACCGTGTTACCCGAAAAGTATTTACATAAAGAGATACATCTTGCACCTGTTCCTTTCAGTACCATTTGTTTCAACTCTAAAATGCAAGTTTTAAGAAGTATTTTATTTGCCAATATATTTTAACAATTTCAAACTTGTGCTCCTTACAAAGTGATTCTAAGTGAACCATAGGCATAAACAAAATTATGCAGGTAAGAATATCCCTTCCGCAAGCAAGAACTTATATATGTGGTAGGAACTGAATAGAAACTTGTGCATTTTAGAGCTCCACTTCCAAATCTTGAAACTATGTGTGAATTGAAATATAATTATCTTCAGTATCATAACTTTCTACTTCTGACCAAAAAAAAAAAAGTAAAACTGCATGCATCTGAACAAAAAGTAGGCATTTGTGAAAATAACATATACAGTACATCTGCATAATATTAGGGGAAATATTTATTTATCAAATTTATAAGGCTGCCTGACTCCATGACAAAAAAGGATGGTTATCTGGAAAGAGTAAAGCAAACTCAATATGCAACATTCTCACAAGCGGTCTACCATCCATCCTAGCCCAAGGCCTGGGCAAAGCTTGGTTTTCAGGGCCAATGTAAACAAGGTCAGAGTAGGGACAAGGTGAATCCTGGGGAGGGTGGAGGGGATGCCGTTCCAGAAGGCAGCACCATAACAGAGAAGGCCTGTTTCTTGTGTCCTATCAGGTGACATTGTTTAATTGAGGGGACCCAAAGCATGCCAACTCTGTTGGATCAAATAGGACAGGAAGACATTATAGGATACAGACTGTCCCTCACATAGCCAGGGCCTACGCTATGAAAGGTTTTAGAGGTGATTATTAGTAGCTTGAATTACACTGAAAAATCTACTGGCAACCAGTTCAGCAAAGGTGTTACATGCCTATAACTGCCTGTGCTGTTACATGCTGGACCAGCTGCAGCTTCCAAGTAGTCTTCAAGGGCAGCTCCAGGTAAGTGCAATGCAATCGTTCACATACAAAGTAACCGTGTGAATGGTCTGAATGGCCTTCCGGTTCACAAGATGGATCCATGCAAAAGCCATGCTGGCCAGGACCACCACCTGCTCTGGGATCAGGGGGTTGTGAGTCCAGGAAATCTCCTAAACAGCACACCAGTTCCAAATAGGTTTATTTTATCTATCTATCTATCTATCTATCTATCTATCTATCTATCTATCTATCTATCTATCTATCTATCTATCTATCTATCTATCTATCTAACAAATTTGTCACCACCCATCTCCTCCCACCAGAGGGACTCTGGGTGGTTAGTGTAACCCCATCCAGAACTAAGGTTGGAAGATCCCTAGAAACAGATGGTCCATGGATCCACGGATCAATTTTGCAAGGGTTAAGCTTACGTTTGTTCCTCTCCATCCAGACACCCACAGCATCCAGACCCTGGGACAAGAGCTCGGTGGCATCATTTGGTTGGCCTGAGGTTAAGATAGCTGCATATCATCAGCCTACTGGTGATATCTGACCCCAAACTGACAAATGACCTCTCCCAGAAGCCTCATGTAGAAGTGTAGAGAGTAAGGAAGATGACTTTGAGGGCAATATGCAGGAACCATTACCTAGGCAAAAGGGGCTGAAACATTTTTAGGTACAGAACAACAAAATTTGGAAATGGCTCAGACATACACCTCCCTAATTAATTGAAGTATAAGAATGAGGAGGAGGTACAGTGCAGTCAGACTTGCTATAGCCAATCTCAATAAAAGTAGTTTTAGCCTTCCTGTGGAGTTGATTTCATGGTCTGGTCTGTCTAGTGGGCTGACAAGATGTTAAACAGGAGGGACAAGTGTATCAAGTCCTGTGGAACCCCACACATCGGAGGCCTCAGGGTCGATTTTTTTCCCCTTGTCAACATTGACTGGAATGGGCTACAGAGAAAGGAGGAGAAGTGCTGTAACACAGTGCCCCTTCCTAATCCTCATAAGTGATCCAGGATACCACAATCAATGGTATCAAGCCACTGAGAGATCAAGAAGAACCAGGACAGTTGTACTATCTCTGTCAGAGATAATTCACAAGCACAGTGAATTAGCCACAGTGAATTAGCTAATGTCATATCCATACTATGTCCCAATCTGAAACCCAATTGAAATGGTCCACATAATTCATTTCCTCCAGGGTCCTCTGAGCTGTAGCCCAGCCTCATTCTCAACATCTTTCTCTAAAAAGGGAATGTTGGAGATTGGATAAAGATTTTCCAGAACTGTTCGGTCCAGTGATGGCTTCTTAAGGAAGGGGTATACAACTACCTCCTTCAAGGTAGGCAGAACCAAATCTTCCCTCAATGAAATTAATACTACTGCATGGACCCAATTGTATACTACCACCTCAGGCAGCCTTCATGGCTCTAATAAACAAGTGGTTTGGTTAGTATTCCTGAGGATCTTGAAAAGAGTCACTGGATAGCTATTGGTGGACATGATAGCTGTCCATCTTCCTCCAATGGTGCCCTAAGCATCTCTTCTGGTGTTTCATCTCCCAAAGTTGTGCTCCCTGCATTTGATACACAGTAAGAGGCCATCTAGGAGCAACCTGATGCAAGGCCCTTGACATGTGCCCATTCCAGACAGCGAGTAGGGCCTTTGTCAAACTGCTCACCTGATCCAAATATTCATATATTTTTAAAGTACTATAAAAGTTGTACATTAGGAGAAACATGCATTCATATGTGTTACAAACAAACATAAACCTTAAGTTGGAAAAATGATAAATCAAGTAAAATCAAATCTGATTGAATTGACCCCTCCTCCAAGTATATAATTTCAGAAGAGGTTATGCTAAAAACATTATGACTCGTAAAACCTTTAATTAACTACTTTGAGGGCTGTTTCTAATAAGATCTTTATAGCCTAAGAATATATTCTATAGGTAAAAGAAACAGTCTGCATAAACTTAACTACTAATGTCCATATTAGAGAGAGAGAGAGATGTATTAAGTACACAAGTTGGCCAGACTGTAAATAAAATTAGAGGGAAATGAAATGAAAACTAGAATGTGCAGACTACTACACAGTTCATAATTTCTTTACAACTCCATAAAGGTGTGTGTGTTTGTGTGTGTGTGTGTGTGTGTAGCAGAAACCTTTTGACTGACATTTCCATGAACTGTCCCAATTCATTCTTTCAGAACTTGATGCAATCCAGAATGCATTTACATACTCAAATCTGCATTTTTCACAATTAGATGATGCAGTTTTCAACAAAAATGTTATTTACTTTATTTTTATTTATTTTAATTTGTATCCCGCCTTTATTATTTCTATAAATAACTCAAGGCGGCGAACATACCTAATACTCCGTCCTCCTCCTATTTTCCCCACAACAACAACCCTGTGAGGTAGGTTGGGCTGAGAGAGAGGGACTGGCCCAAGGTCACCCAGCTGGCTTTCGTGCCTAAGGCAGGACTAGAACTCTCAGTCTCCTGGTTTCTAGCCCATTGCCTTAACCACTAGACCAAACTGGGTGTTGTTGTTGTTGTTGTTGTTATTATTATTAATTATTATTATTGAACTGGCTGTTATTATTATTATTATGTAACTGGCTGTTGCAACCTGTTATGTAAAGAGAGGGATTCTGAGGAATATTATGTCCCTTTCCATTGACCTTAGAGTTGTACAGCTGAAGATCTGGAAGAAGCAAAGTAGATGATGGCTTCCCGGTCTTCAGAAGTCAACCCCATGAATTTTAACAGCACATATTCCGACATCATAGCCCCGGCCAAAAAATATCTGCATGATACCAAGGCTACGGCTGCTCTGTCATCCTGTGGAGGAAGTCCAGGTACTCTGCCTGATCTGGAGTATCTGAAGGTAAGTTTTCCAACTGCATTCTGCAAAACATGGTTTTATATGCTAAATGTCTGCATTAGAATGAAGCAGTCAGATGAACTGTGGAAGCTGATTATAGCAGCAAGACAGAGTCTAAACTGATTTTTTTTTAAGTTCCTGTATTTAAGAACAAAAAAGAAGGCCCTTGGTATGAAAATGTTTTCCATGTTCACTATAAATTCACATACTATTCTAAGAATCAAAATTTAAGAGTTGAAAGAACTGTTAGTTCATTAGTAGTTCAGCAAAACATATCTAGAAAATCTTGTGTTTCAGGTGCTATTAACTAACAGTTAAAACACAGACATACATTTGGGCTAAGTACTTTTTAGAATCCCTGATAGACACCCTCCCAGTATATTTTTCCCATATTAGGCAGGGATCTCTCTCTCTCTCTCTGACACACACACACACACACAAACACACACAGAGAGAAACACACCCTTCTTTCTCTTACAGTTTAATTAGTTTAATTAAATAAAGTTCAGGCTGCAACTGCCTTCTATCTTATTTCCTCAGAAAAACTGGTTCCTGGTTGAAAAGCTTACTAGAGAAGAAGATGCAAAATACCAATTTCAGATGTATACTTGGAGTTTCTTAAAACTTCAGCATAAAACAAATATTTGCTATGGGTTTAAGCTGTTTGTACTTCTTCATTTAAATTTTATGTCAAATTTATGTTTGTTTAATGATTTCAAAGCAGTCTGCTCTAAAGTATTGCAGAATCAAATATAACAGATTAATTAATCTGATATTTCTCTCTGTATTTGGACTCCCACCACTGGCCAATAAAACCCTTGACTGTGTGGACCATAACAAATTGTGGCAAGTTCTTAGTGGTATGGGGATACCAAGTCATCTTCTATGCCTCCTGAGGAATCTGTATAAGGACCAAGTAGCAACAGTAAGAACAGACCATGGAACAACGGACTGGTTTAAGATTGGGAAAGGAGTACGGCAGGGCTGTATACTCTCACCCTACCTATACAACTTGTACGCAGAACACATCATGCGACATGCTGGGCTTGAGGAATCCAAGGCTGGAGTTAAAATCACTGGAAGAAACATTAACAATCTCAGATATGCAGATGATACCACTTTGATGGCTGAAAGCAAAGAGGAACTGAGGAGCCTTATGATGAAGGTGAAAGAAGAAAGTGCAAAAGCTGGCTTGCAGCTAAACCTCAAAAAAACCCAAGATTATGGCAACCAGCTTGATTGATAACTGGCAAATAGAGGGAGAAAATGTAGAAGCAGTGAAAGACTTCGTATTTCTATGTGCGAAGATGACTGCAGATGCTGACTGCAGTCAGGAAATCAGAAGACGCTTAATCCTTGGGAGAGGAGCAATGACAAATCTCGATAAAATAGTTAAGAGCAGAGACATCACACTGACAACAAAGGTCCGCATGGTTAAAGCAATGGTGTTCCCCGTAGTAACATATGGCTGCGAGAGCTGGACCATAAGGAAGGCTGAGAGAAGGAAGATAGATGCTTTGGAACTGTGGTGTTGGAGGAAAATTCTGAGAGTGCCTTGGACTGCAAGAAGATCAAACCAGTCCATCCTCCAGGAAATCAAGCCAGACTGCTCACTTGAGGGAATGGTATTAAAGGCAAAACTGAAATACTTTGGCCACATAATGAGAAGACAGGTCACCCTGGAGAAGATGCTGATGCTAGGGAGAGTGGAGGGCAAAAGGAAGAGGGGCCGACCAAGGGCAAGATGGATGGATGATATTCTAGAGGTGATGGACTCATCCCTGGGGGAGCTGGGGGTGTTGACGACCGACAGGAAGCTCTTGTGTGGACTGGTCCATGAAGTCAGAAAGAGTCAGAAGCAACTGAACAAATAAACAACAACAAGCACTGGCCAAATCAAAAGGACTCAGCTACATGCTACAAGCTACAATCCCTCCTCCTCCTCCTCCTCCTCCTCCTCCTCCCCATTATTTCACATAGCCTTTTCTTTAACCCAAATATGGTACGAATTTTTTATTAAAACATTTTATTTATTTATTTATTTATTTATTGTGGCAATATCCTGTTTAATTTCAGTGATGATATCTGATTTTCCTGAGCAGTGTGTTTAGAAGTAGAATAGAACATATAACATCAGAGCTGCTCTTCTGACTCAAAGTGACGGTCCATCAGTTGTACTGACTCTAGTAATAGCTAAGCCCTAACCCTTTGTAAGAGTTAGGCAAGAAACAGATCAAAAGTGATGACGTGGTGAAAAAACCATAAGACTAGCCAACAAAGAGGAGCACTTTCCTCTGAAGACATCCTTTGATTGCTTTGGGACTGAATTTCACTGGCTATTTTTCAATGGTTTTTTAATTATGAACTTTATACTAGAAGGACTGTGAGTTGAACCAATCAATGACACCTTACATTAAATCTAAGATTATTGAATGTCATATAAGAAATTCAAGTCAGAAATAAAGCACAAAATACAGATTTCCAGGTGTTATTTTTTTCTCTCTCACAAACACACTCTTTCTCTCACGCTGCTTTGTTCTGATGTTTTTTGTTTTGTGTCTATTGCCTCCTCCCACAATAGAGGGATAGTCAATCAATGCATGCAGCTTTTCTTACCAGTTTGTTGATAGAGTCATTGTAAAGCGAGTCAGTCCTTATTTACTGAAGAAAGTTTTCTGCTAGCAGAGTTTCCAAACTCTGTAAGACAAATGTACCTTCTCTTTGGAGATACCTTGAAAGCCAACTTGGCTAACAGGCAGATTAACCATCTATGCCAGAGGGAAAAGTCAGTAGCTACCTAAACTACGAGATTTAAGCTATTAGCTCAGGACATTGCCTGAGATGAGGCAGCACTCACTGATTGGTTCCAAGTTGGTCTGGCTGTTGATATTCTCATAAAAGTGTCTTTGAAGTGACCATTTGAAGTGACTACTTATCTCCATAGGCCTCATGCAATTAAGTCCATGCACTGATGGTGCCTTCAGGTGCATGAGGCTCAATGGCTAACAAATACATATATATTTTGTAAGTGGCAGCACCTGGCTGATTTTATCTGGACTAGGCAGGAAGTCAAGCAGAGTTGAACCTGATTAGTACTTGGATGGGAGACTTCCAGAGCCATAGGATAGACTGAGAGGTTGAAAAAAAAATCCCAGAAGTTGGCAATAGCAAATCACTTCCATTTTGTTGCTAATAAAATTACATGTCCATGTTTATGAAGTCTCCAAAAGTTGAATTTGACTCAAAGGAGAATTTATTTCTTAATGGAGGAGCTGGCCTCAAACCAACCTATGAGTAGATTGGCAGAAGAACTCTTATACATAGATGGGGATGCAGCTTCTGCTGCTGAGACTCTTCAAATCTACCAATATTTATTCCATCCTACTGATTCATGTGGGGATGAACAATACTGCTAGAAGAATCTCAGAATGGATCTGGAAGCTATGTCACCTGGATAGCTAGAAAACATGGGTGAAGCATTTCTGTACCAGATGGCCAAACTTTCAAAAAGACACACAATTTTGACAATGAAAATTTCCTGGAAATGTAACTCTACCATTAGTCAGACTGACATGAAATCCAACGAATTCCTATTCTCTCTAGCTGACAACTTCATTTGTAAGAAGGTAGAAGAAGGGGTCAACTATTCTGAATTTAACCCTACCAACAGGGATAAATTGCATATGTGAAGATGACTACAACCTTAGAAGAAAGAGTTTTCCTTGACTTTATGATATCAAAGGGAAGAGAAATAGAGAAGACTCAGACTTGTACATTGGATTTCAGAAGCAAGGATTTTGATGGGCTAAGATAGATGGTAAATCATTTCCAATGGTTTGAAATCCTGAATGCGTCCAGGAAGAATGGAAAGTTCTACAAAACAGGATATTGAAACTGCAAAAATCACAAACAATTTCTACTAGAAGAAAAAAATGGTAGACATCTGAAGAAACCAGACAGAGCTTTAAAAATGCTGAAGATAAGAGAAATGGAAAGATGGGCTTATAACCAAAGGATACAAGGCAGTGATAGAAAGGGATTGTGTAGAGATTGTGTCAAAAAGGCTAAAACTCAGAATGAGCTGAGGTGTGCAAAAATGCCCAAAACAACGGGTCCATCACAAAACCAAAGGAAAGACAAAACACTTGTAGATTTGTTGTGAGGAGAAAACGTGAAGCTGATAATAAGTGATAGCCAGAAGGCAGAATGTCTTAATCTATGTTTTATGTCTTCTCTCAGAAGGGAAATAACTCCCTAACTGGCCACTATTATGCCACTAGTGGAAAGAGGAAGCTCCTGTTCAGGATAGACAAGGAGAGGGTAAAATAATACTTGGATAATTTATGTTAATTCAAATCTCCAGAGCCATATTATCAAATCCTAAGGGTACTAAAGGAACTAGAGGAGGCGACTACAGAATTGTTAACTGTAATCTTTGGGAATTTCTGGAAAACTGATGAGGTTCCAGAAAACCTGAAAAGAGCAAATGTTGCCTCCTCCTTCAAGAAAGTGAAAAAGAAGGACCCAGAAAATTACAGACATGTCAGCTTGATGTCTGTACTAGGCAAGGTCCTCATGCAGATCATTGTTAAACAGCATGCTTGTGAGTTTTTGTATAGGAATGCAAGTTAACAAGCGGCAGTGTAAGTTTGTTGGAAGCATCATGCCAGACTAATCTTTTTTCTCTCTTTTTTTATTTGACAGTTACTAGCTTTAATAGATTGTGGGGATGCCATACTTTGATGAAAACACTAATCATATCTTCATTAACAAAATATAGGATAGATGATACAACTGTTAGATGGATTCATAATTGGCTGAATAATTGTATCCAAAGAATATTCATAAATGGTTCCATATCAGTTTGGAGAGTAGAATTGAGTGAAATGCCATAGGCTCTGTCCTTAGCCCTTTGCTGTTCAACATTTATTAAATATAGGAAGGAAGGAAGGAAGGAAGGAAGGAAGGAAGGAAGGAAGGAAGGAAGGAAGGAAGGAAGGAAGGAAGGAGATGATTATCAATGCAGATGACATAAAACTGGAAGGCATGGCTAGTACTTTAGAGAAAGAGAAGATTCAAAAAGATGTGGACAAGCTGAGCCAACATGAATGGGATGAAATTTAACAGAGAAAGACAAAGTCCATAATAGATCACAAGTTGAACATGAACATGAACCATGTGATGCTAAAAAAGCTGCTAAAAAAGCAAATGCTATTGTACCCTATAGTAATTGACCCATTCAATTCTTCCTTGGTCCATTCCATTGGAATACTGTATCCAGTTCTGGGCACTGCAGTCTGAACAGGACATTGACAAACTGGAGTGAGTTCAAATAAGTGCTATGAAGATAGTCAGGGATTGGCCACCAAATTCTAGGAGGAACACTTAAAGTAACTGGGAATATTAAGCCTGCAGAAGAGTAGACCGAGGGGAGATATACTGTAGCAGTCTTCAGATTTCTAAAGGATTATTACATAGAGAGGAAAGGGGACTTGTTCTTGGTTGCCCCAGAGGCAGGACCAGAATCAGTGGACTGAAACTACAGGGAAGTAGATTCCAGTTAGATACTGGAAGGAATTTCCTGATGGCAAGAGCTGAAATCAGTGGATTATTTATTTATTTATTTATTTGATTTCTATAGCCGCCCATCTCAGCAAGTGACTCTGGGCAGCTATAGAAATATGCCCATAGAATATGTTACTGCCCTGTTCAGACTATGAGATGGCCAGGCAGAATTACTAATAAAATTCTTTATTGAAATAACTATTTACAATAGCAAAAGTCCTTGTAATAGATTAGGCAATGCAAATCAATCAAGTCTACCCAGGTTGCAAAGGTCACTCAGGCAATACTGCAGGTTCAGACTGTGGCAAGACAGCAAGGCAGAACTCAGCTAATTCTTTGATTGAAGCTGCAAGACCTGAAGTAGCTAGAGTGCATGGCAAAGGGGAGGCTTGACACACAAATCTGCAAATTGGCTCACAGGTTGGACCAGGCTGGAACACAGAAGCTAGACAAGGCTGGACTGGGGCATCTAGGCAAAGCTTAGACCTGGAGGCAAGACTGGACTTGGCTGAAGCGTCTAGGCAAGGCTCGGATCTGGAGACAAGGCTGGACTGGACTGGAGTGTCTCAACAAGGCTTGGGACTGGATGCAAGACTGAATTGTGCTGGAGCGATGAGGCAAGGCTTGGAACTTCAGGCGAGGCTGTGCTCAGCAGGAACGGCAAGGAGAGACTCAACTGGAGTGGCTGGTGCAGGAAGCACGTCCACAGCAGCAGAAGGCACTGGCTCTGGTTCCATGCTGGCTACAGGCAAGGCTTCTGACTGTTCAAGGACTCTTCCACAGGTGCTGTGAGCTGGAAGGATCGGTTGTCTCCGGGAGCTTGCCCTTGGCACACGTGCTTTTTTAAGCGATCCTTTCGACACCTTTTCTCACCTGCAACCAATTGGGCTGCCTTTTGATTCGTGCGATTCTGTGCTTGTTTTTCTCGAGCACTGATTGGAGGATTTAATTCTCCCTCCAAAGTTTGAGCAATCAGCGTCGCTGATTTCTCCCACTCTGCTGAGTCACTTCTGGGTTTTATTTCTCCAAGTCCTTCCTGGTAAGTTTTGTTTTCCCCTTCTGACTCCGGATAAGTGTTGTTTTCAGAGTCAGAAGCAGGCTCAAACCTCACAGTTGCCTCATGGAGTGGTACGTCTGCCACTATTGGAGGTCTTCAGACAGATGCTGGATATGTCTGAAATGCTTCAGCAGATCCTGCATTAAACAGATAGTTGGACCTCTTAAGTCCTTTTGAACTCTGTGGTCTTGTGATTAATCACTTAACTCGGGTCCTTCAATGCACAGTTCCAATTTAGAAGCCTACAATCTGATCTAGCTGGAGTAGTACCTTTCTCATTACACTGGGATTAGTGTGGTTCATTGCTCATATCTCCCAGATCTTCTGGTCTTAAGCAGGTTGCCTTCATCTCATCAATATGCATATCTGATCTGATTTAGCTATTGCTGCTACATCAAGGAAGGAGATGATAATGGAGCCACTGCCAAATACCAATTGCAAGAACGTATCTGTTTAGAGCCAAACCGATACCTCCCTGCCCCACAGGCCCCGGCCAGAATATCAGAGGGGCTATATCTATGCAAACCCACGTTCACAGCTGACTAGGTTTTATGTGGATTACTACCAAGAAGTTTTAAATTTGCATCCCTAATGTTAATATGTTTACTTCTCCCTAAACCTATGTATCAGCCTTTCTCTAGTTCATTGGTTCCACTATTCTCTGGATCATATTACTCATACGTTTTTGAGGGAAAAAAAGATATAATTTGAAGGATAGCTGAAAATGACAATGTATTGTTTCTTGTACAACAGAGAACTTATAAACAATGGTTCATAAATTGTTATTCAGGACCCCGTGTTTTTCCACATCTTATCACACACTGATGTACTCAATTGCATTCATTACCACTTTAGAAAGGTTAGGTCAAAGTAGTACAGGTGGGAGAGGTGAGAAATGCATGGGTAGCTGACTCCCAGACAAATGATATACAAATCTATAAAGGGTAATTGCATGAACTTTAATTGTTCTCACAATGTGAGACCCAGTAATCTGACTAAGAACTTCTAAATATTTATAAATACTTTCATTGCAACAGGAAAGGGTTTCTCAGCTTTGCTAAGACTACATTAAGCTTCTATTATGCCTGTAACATGTCTGAGATGATGAGAACAGAGGCAAGCAGAAGAAGGATTTCCTTCGAAATAGTTTATGAATCATCTGGAGTGTGGCACTCTTCAGACCAACAGTAAATAAGATATTGTAGCTGAGATAATGCCAATGAAGTTATAGAAGCAACCTCATCCTATAGATCAGCATTTCTCAACCTTGGCAAGTTGAGAAAGGTCAAAATAAGCAGATCTTTTTCTAAGCAAATACTCACTGATCACCAGTCTCATTCATTCTTGGGTCTCCAAAGAGAGCACTTGTCCCATACTTTATGGGAACTTGTTGTGTTCCTATCCCATCCATCCCATCCAGCCAGCCAGATACATAGTAAACAATCTCTCCCCAGTTACATTCATTTAGAATGTTGTACCATTGTCCCTAAACTAATCTCCACATTTTGTCACCATTCATTACAGCGTCGCATACAATTATCACCAACTAAGTATTCTTACTTTCACCTGCAGCCACAACAACCACAATGATGCTCAGTCTAGTATATATTTGGTATTTATTTTATTTCAATATTTTCATTTATATTTATATATTCTGGTATATGTTTTATTCCTTTCATTCCTAACTAAACCTACATTTTCAGTTTCTTTCTTTCTTTCTTTTTATCCCGCCTTTATTATTTTTTATAAATAACTCAAGGCAGCAAACAAACCTCATACTCCCCCCTCCTCCTCTTTTCCCCACAGCAACAACCCTGTGAGGTGGGATGGGCTGAGAGAGAGTGACTGGCCCAAGGTCACCCAGCTGGCTTTCATGCCTAAGATGGGACTAGAACTCACAGGCTCCTGGATTCCGGTGCCTTAACCACTAGACCAAACTGGCTCTTTTACTGGCTCAGTTTACTGCATGCATGCATCTGTCTGCTCCATAAGATCAGATCATTTTCATTGAAATCTATTATATCCTTTTCTTTTCTTTTGTGTTTGCAGGCACACAAGATACAGTAGCTATAATTCATTTCTTCATTCATTCATTCATTCATTCATTCATTCATTCATTCATTCTCTTTACTCCAGTTACAATAATCACAATATTCTATATGCCCTGGCATCACCAAACGGCCCCATAGATACAGGCCTCTACATTATGGCTTTTGACAATCTGGCTTTCACAGTAATACGAAGTGTAGACTAGGTTACCAGTCTTAGCTGAACCCTAGCCACATGGGGAATATCTTGCTAACTGTTAGGACAATACTGGCCAGCTTGGAGACATTTGGGCTAGTATACCATAAGCACAACCAAAGCCCAGATTTCCTCCAAACACATCCATGTTATTCTATGAAAACTAAGATCTCTAATCTAGAAACTGCCTTGCAAGCAAACATACTATTGCTTCCATCCCACCAGTTAGGAGATACATGCAATGTACTGCCATTCATCCAGGGTGCAGTTGTTTTTACATCAGACCCATTGAACTTTCTCAGTACAATCCTAAACATTAGAGATTGACAATATGATCCCCTGAGGCAACCATCTCCCTTGGTATCCTCTAGGTTTCCTTAAAATCTCCTTGACTGAATTTTTTTTTAAATTAAAGAAATAAAAGAGAGTTGGTATGAGCTCCATAGGCATTTCTAGAAATTTCCTTCCTCCCTCCTTCCCTCCCTCCCTCCAGTGTCTGAGTCATCTTACTCGGCAAAATAACAAACTGAAAGCAGGGAAGGTAGAGAATATACTAGAGAGCTAGAGAGGTGGCAAGAAGCACTCTTAACAGTTTGTGTTCTGTTAAATGGATGTTCTATTACTTCCCCAACATGGCATCTATGAATGGTGCCCATAATGGACACATTGTGAAAATAGGCTCTAAAAATTCAAAAGGTGCTCACTGTATCAAAATTGTGGCCTAATCCCAAATTTCCCTGGCATGGTCTGAGGATACTTAGTGCATCCATCCTGCTAAGATTAAGTAAATCAGAGCTTTATGGATGATCCAGGAAACCCAAGGTCATCATCTAAAAAATCTAGGATACAAAAAGGATCTGGCCAACACAATGGAGCTAATTGTTCTCACTAAACATCCTTTCTTCTGTCTAATTAATAGAAATGCAAACAAAGGACTACATTAGAAGAAAGCAAGCACATGCATACTTAGTGCATCCATCCTGCTAAGATTAAGTAAGTCAGAGCTTTATGGACAATCCAGGAAACCCAAGGTCACTATCTCAAAAATCTAGGATAAGAAAAGGATCTGGCCAACACAATGGAGTTAATTGTTCTCGCTAAACATCCTTTCTTCTGTCTAATTAAGAGAAATGCAAACAAGGATTACATTAGAAGAAAGCAAGCACATGCATTTTGAAAGTGACACAAGCATAAGTAGTGCAAAGACACTTTAAAGGTATTGCTTGAATCCATGGGATTCTTAGGTTAAAAATGAATCTTAATCATCCTAGGAAATGTTTCTAGGATGAGGGAATGTTGTGTTATTTGTTTCTGAGAACCTGTTTTTTACAGGTTTTGTTGGAATGTATTAGTAGGAAAACGTATTGGTGGACATCTTTTCATTTACCCTTTAAAATAAAAATAGTCTGATTATCAAGACAGAAGGAAAAGTAACAGAAGGGTATATGAATTAGAACAGTAAATCAGAATATATATCCAATTATTATCTTATCAGACCATAATGATTACATATATAGCATCAACACTATTGTACCTACTGTATAAAGACAACCATTTCCCTCCTGTGTTCTAGCCAAAATGCTGACCTTTTTTAAATAGCCTAGGACCAGAAACTCTTAAGAACTGATGTCTTATCTTCCCCTTTGATTTAAAGGCAAACTCTGTTCAATCCAGCTAGATTCCATATTCTCTGATCTACCTTTTGATTAACCAGGAGAACCAGTGTCTTGTCAGCATTAAGCTTAATTTGTTTGCCCTCTTCTAATTAACAAAATTAGTAGGAGTGTGCAAAGCTTCAAAGGGATGCTTTGTTGCAACGAAGTTTCAGGGAAACATCTCTTCAAAGCAATGTGTCCTTCCTGCTTCTAAAAGCAAAGTGAATCCTCAAAGGAGGCTTCTGATTGGCTATTGGAGATGCTAGCTGAGGCACTGAAGTGACTTGAGTTCCCCATTTGAGGATTAACGTGTCTCTTCTTTGCCTTGCTGAGAACTGTGTTACCTCCATGGCATGCAGATATTGATTTAGAGCTTTGAACATCTTCCTGGTATTTTGATGTAAACTTGAGAAAGTAATTTTGAATATACTGTATATAATGTTTACCACCTTTCATTTGGTTTATGGAAATGTGGGACAGAAAGGAATACCAGCATCAGATGCAAATAATGCTATAGGTGCCCACTCTAATAACTAGCTAATCTGCCCACATTATAACGAGTGGTTGGTTACATGAGGATGTTATCCTCAAGCTTTGGGACTGAGGTCCTTACAAAAAATTTTTTTTCTCCATGTGGTATTGGTTGCTGGATAAGAGCCCTGTTGTACATGAAGCAGCTATCTGTTAATTATTATGGATAAAACTTTAAATTCTGGGATCTCATTCTTTTAAATACATGGTTAAGTGAAAGAAGCCCCAAATCTCCTTGTCCTTGTCTAATGTCTAGGTAATATAGGCACTGATAACTGCAATTGGAACTAACCTTTATATCATAGCCCAGCATTAGGCAAAAGGCATTGTATTCCTTCTGAAATAAATTTAAGATTGATGTGAAAGATGTACTGCTTTCATCAAATAGGAGGAAATGGTGCACAGCAGGGAATAAAACTGTTTAAGAAGGATGACTGATTCACTGATCATTCCAGGTAGCTTTCATCTTAAAACAGCATTAGATCTAAAGCTCTAAAGACTGTCAGACACTCTGACATAATGTGAAAGATAGTGGAGGAGAAATCTCTCTGATTTCTAATGAAGAATATTCTTCTGCGTGGCAGACTGACACACCGCTCACTTCCCCATTCCTCACCTCTCTGTGGTTACCTCCCACTGGGTTTTTATCAATTCCGCATGAAGAAAGCGCCTCTCATAATACGCTAAACAAAAAAATACAAAACTCTGAGCTGATCTTTAATTAACTAGAGGTAAATCTTCTCAGACATGCTGTGAGAAAGATGCTTTTTTTCACTAATCAGATTGTGAAGTAATTTGGGGAAAGCTTTTGTTACATGAAGGAGCTAGCTCTTCACGCCACAAAAAGTCAGAACCCAGTCTCTTATAGAACACGCATTTTAATTCTGCTGTTTTCGAAAATAGTCAGCAACTGCAAAATAATTCGTCTATTCAGGGTTCAATAATAGAGCACTTACACTAATCACTTTCTGAAGAATCGCTTTCCTAGTACAGTCACCCAGTGAAGAGAATGAGGGGTTATCTGGCTGGACTTCCTGAACTCATCATGGGTACAACAAATTTAAATGTAATGATCAAAACTCCAATGTATATTGATTAGTATAAAATATATTTATTAAATCCATTTTCTTTTAAGAAATGAACTGGTAAATTGATCGATATTTTGGTGTTAACCATAGGATGTTGTTTTTTATTTCCTCCTTCCAGAGCAGAGAGAGAACTCCAATGTTGGAGACAGAAATCTTGAATTTGAAACTTCCTTCTCCTTCTGCCCTTCCTACCCCCAGAAAGCCTAACATTGAAAATATCTTTTGGGGGGGAACCATGGAACCACAAGATTCCCCAACAATCCCATGGCTAACAAATAATGTATGCCTGTTTCAGAACAGGGAAAGATTTATTTGTTCCTTCCTACTAATTCCTATCTCACTTCTTGCCAACAGGATCCTAGTTAGGTGTTCAACCTTATGGAGTATCTAGTGTTAGAGCACTTTGTTCTTGTTTCACTATTGAGATTAATTCCCATGACCAATTCACATGAAATGACTGTGCAGAGGTAACCAAACATTAATCTTTTCTATTAAGTGATTAATAATAGCACTGAATCTGGGGAACAATGATTTAATGCTTCTTGTCATAAGTGGTCCTGAAACTAATTCTGTATGCTTCAGCTGTGATTCTAGCTTATTTTTCATAATGTTCTACTACTAGTAGAGAGCCAGTAACAGAGTACAAAAAATGTTTTCTTCCACATTTGGAAATGGAAACACTTGTATCTGCTGTATAACCTCCAAGTCCAAGAAGAAAATGTTGGTGAGAAGAGAAAACTACAAAACCAGTTGTAAGCGAAGTTACCCATTCATATTCTACTGTATTGATAAAGGATTATCTAATACAAGAAAAAAAAACTAGCTACTTATCTGCAGTATAACAGCAATAAAAGAGATGGAACTTAATAACTGATTTGTAATTAATTAAAGAACAGTAGAAAAAAACCAACCTCATAGAATTGTATGGGCAATTCTGCATAACTGAGGGAGTGCCGTATTTGTCTTTTTAACAACATCCTTCTCTCCCACAACCTAATGCATTATGCATGATATACTTTCTCTTACAGGAATACTTACTTGTTCCCCATGCAAAGGGAAGGAAGGAATAGGAAAAGATGGTAGAGTTACTGACGGGTCACAAAATATGGCAGCACACAGTCAACCTTGGCCGATCTCAGAAAAGCTAAGCAAGGTCAGATCTGGTTAGTACTTGGATGGAAGTACAGTACCAAGAGAGTAGACTAGGCTGGAAAATAGAAAACAAAATCCCAGAAGTAGCAATGGTAAACTACTGTTTTATTAATGCCAAGAAAACCATATAGATGTATCTAAATAGATAAGTAGGAGTTTAAGGAGAATTTATCTGTTGCCTGGTAGGTAGCAATACATAAGTGACCTTGTTTGGTTTTGAAAAGCTAAGCATTAGTGATTAGTGCTTTGAGGTAGATCATCAAGAAAGACCAGATTGTAAATAAAACCTAGACAGAAAAGCAAACAAACAAAAGAAGTTAATGGCTAACCACTTCCATTTCTTGTCAAAAAGCCTACAAGGATGTTGTGATGACTGTACTACTCAGCTTGCCATTAAATTCGATTCATACATAGTTAAAGTAGAAATCGCTTTAATGGAGTGTAGTATACAGTACAGTGAAAAAGTTGCGAATAAAAGTTCCCGCACTTTCTCCAAGTTAAACAGCCCAATGAACTCAACCCCTCCCCCTTATTTGGTATGCAGCCCCCTTTTTCGTGCCAGTCCATTCAGTTCCCTGCAGATGTCTGCAACAGCTCGGCAGCCTGACCTTGGATGCCAGAGATAGTCCAAACAAGATGCTTTCACACTCCTGGCATGTCCCCCTCCCACTTCTACCAGCCCACAAGTCCCAACACATGTTGACTTCATTCATGCGTGCCAGTCTGATCAGATGTTCTGGGAATGTTTGATCTGGGAGCATGACAGAAGCGTTCAGGTAATCAACAGGAACTGAGGTGAACTGGAGGTAGTCTTTACTTTTATTACTGATGGTGGTGCAATCAGTTTTAAAAATATGTTATATGACATGAAGTTCCCACTCCACTGTTGTTCGGTTAATTGCTTCTTAGCTATGGTAAAGCACTTCAGATTGATGTGGCTGAATTTTGCTGCATTGTTGCCATGAAGTTAGTTTGTATTCAGATATTGGAGGAAATCAGACTCAATTTGAGTGTTGCATATTTTCTCCCAAAGAGTTGTATCATCCCTCTTTTTTAAAATCAACAGAACAAGATGTTTGTCACTGAATCTTTATGCACTTTGGATTTTAGTTCAGTGTCCAAAATTTGGAAGAAAATTAAGGACTGCACATATGCTCCTGACCATAAGTATTAGATTTTATACCTTTTTAAAATTAATTTTTATTGCTTTTTTTAGATAACAGAAAAAGAAAAAAAATACAAGAAAATACATACATTATCAAGAGAAAAAAGAAAAAAACCAACAACCCGTATAACAGGTCCTTTAAAAAGTGAGAAAAGTATAATAAAAAAAGTAAAATAAAATATGAAATATATCATTACAACAATGAACTGTTACAATTCTATATATATTCATCTAATACAAATATGATGCAAATAGATATCTATATTTATTTCTAATACAATTAAATAACCAACATGTGTTCCCTACTGTATTTTGTATAAATGAGTCCTATATTTTATTATATTTATCTGTACAAAATCTATGTGAGAGGCAATCCTCTCACAGGTGGCAAATATAACCAGGTCTTCAATCCACTGAGTAAATAGGGCCATACATTTATCTTTCCAATGCTTTTATACTTTTGTACCATATATATCAACAATGGCTTAATAAATACCCCAAATCCAGGCTTAGAGCAATGACATAACTGCAGGGCATTTTCAGCAGTCCTCTCTGCTATCTTAAAATCACAAATAAGATTTTGGAGGATATTGCCCTTAATGCATTCAAGACTTGGATTACTATTTGCTTTCATTTTAGTCCCTCAAGATGAGTAATAGGATTTGAAAGCTTCCTTTCCCAGGTGCCTCTCTTATACATATTTATTTTTCTTATTTACTTCTGAGCAATTTTGGAAGAATTATGTAACTTGTTGTTATGAATACTTACAGTAAACAAGAGGAGAGTTATACAGTCAACTTGTCTTTCCTTGATACCTCAAGTAGAGTATTCTGATGAATAAACAGGGATCCTTTTACATTCTTTTGCTGTGGATAAATGCAAGCTTTCATTCACTGACAGCTGCTTTTGTTGAACATGTGACCACAACAGGCAAAGTGTCACTGCTTATATACACATATTGCAATGCATGGTGCTATGTAATCTTAAGGACTTGGGAAATCTGTTTCCAACAAAAAAAATCATAGTTGGTGGTCAGCATTCTGTAATCACAAACATTGCATACCTTAGTTGAGGATCAGGAAAAGCAAATCTTATTAAGCACATCAACCAAATAGAGATTTTATAGTTGCTTTCCCAAATGGCCTGACCTGCTTTGCCAACAGTTTTAATGAAGAGCCTTGTCATAGCTATGTCCAATCTTGTCTCAGGTAGAATCATAGAATCATAGGGTTGGAAGGGAGAATCATAGGGTTGGAAGGGAGAATCATAGAATCATAGGGTTGGAAGGGACCTTGGAGGTCTTCTAGTCCAACCACCTGACCAAGGCAGGAGTCCTCATATCATCTTGGTCAAATGGTTGTCCAATCTTTTCTTGAAAATCTCCAGCGATGGAGCACCCACAGCTCCAGGAGACAAGCTGTTCCACTGCTTAACAGTTCTCAGTGTCAGGAAATTCCTCCTTTTTTTCAGGTTGGATCTCCCTCTGATGAGCTTCCACCCATTGCTTCTTGTCCTACCTTTAGCTGCTATGGGGAATAAATCAACAATCTCTTCCCTGTGGCAGCCCTTCAAGTACTGGAAGACTGCTATCATGTCTCCCCTCAGTCTTCTCTTCGTTAAGCTTAACATACTTAGTTCATTTAGCTGTTCTTCATAGGATTTAGCCTCCAGACCCCTTATAATCATTTTTGCTCTTCTCTGCACTCTTTCTAGGGCCTCAGCAACTTTTCTGTATTGTGGTGACCAGAACTGGATGCAATATTCCAAATGTGGCCTCACCAGTGCGGTATAGAGTGGTACTATCACTTCCCGTGATCTTGATACTATCCCTCTGTTGATGCAGCCCAGGGTAGATCATATATAATCCAGGGTGCTTATCTTAAGCATCACTATGCTTTCATATAAATGGTTTGGTGATGAGGCTGATGTTTTCTTTTTTTGGATTGCAGTAAAAATTATGCCCCTTCTCAATTTATGACAATGACACAATGACAATGACACAACGACAATGACACAACTGATGGGGGAAGGGATGAAAGCTTTCAAGTTCTTCTCTGACACTCTTCTTTAGCTCTTTACAATTTAGGCTTAGGAAATGCAAATGCAAAACTTGGTATTGTCTCACTTTGCCCTTTTCAGGGCAGCTACTACCAAACAGTGTGTGTGTATGTGTGCATGTGTGCAAGCACAACAGAGCAGCTGATAGGCTATTTAGAAGTATATCCGATAATTAAAGTCTGGTATGAACTCAAATCGTTTGCCTGCAGAGAAGGCTCCATTTTGTCCACTTGTATAAGACATAGATTTTTGGTTTTTTGGTGGGGAGGTGTTAATTAATATTTTCTTCTCATCAAAAGCCACATCCGGAATTGTGACTCATGCAGACACAAAGGGCTATTTTCCTTTGCAAGTGGATAGCTTTGGCTCTCATCCTTTCTGAAAGCAAACCTTTTTAAAAGTATGAGAATAACACATACTTTTAATACATTAATAACACAAGTATAAGAATACGTGGCTAAAATGAGAGCCAGTTTGGTGTAGTTAAAGGCATCAGGCTAGAAACTGGGAGACCGTGAGTTCTACTCCCATCTTAGGCACAAAGCCAGCTGGGTGACCTTGGGCCAGTCACTCTCTCTCAGCCGTAGGAAGGAGGCAATGGCAAGCCACTTCTGAATAACCTTGCCAAGAGAACTGCAGGGACTGGTCCAGGATGTCTTTGAGAATCGGACATGATTTAACAGATTAAAAAAAACAGTTGGCAAGGAAAGGTATGTATCAGCTATTGGAGATTTAGGAAAATAGCAAACATTTGCACAATAGAAGGAGCAAACGCTGACAGTTCAGGCACATTGTTTTCAAGGTGTCTATATATGTAATTAATTTTACTTGGAGATCTTCATATTTTGAAGCAAGAACATTGTAGCTTTATAATTATAATGTGCAGGGTATTCTCCAAGGTTTGAGAATAATACATATAATTTCTAACTGTGGATGTATTGTCCCCCAAACATCAGTTAGGGAGAATTGAGTAAAGAGGTTCATTACTATTTTACAATTTATCTACGAAGTATATTTCAGGCCATTTTTTAATCTAACTTGATGCCTGCAACACAGTTAAAATCTCCGCCTATGACAACGTAACTATCACTAAATGTTAACAACTTAGGGGACCCTGCGGTATAAATTGAAGGCTTTAAAATAAGGTCCTTCATGATTAGGTTCAAACTGGGATAATTGATTAATTTTCCCCCAAAGGATCTTCAATAAAGTTAGTTAAGAGCCTATGACAAAGAGGTGATTTGATTGTGATGTCATGCTTAACCGTGTGATCATAAGCTTTTTGGGGAAACTTCACCTATATTAGAAACCTCTGCTTCTTGTAAGGTATTTTGAGATAAACTTAGACCCGACTTAACTTTAACTCCCCAATTTGAGATGTAAGAGCAATGTCCATTAGCTCAGTGTAAGAAGTTATTTGGGGTACCATGTCTTGAACTCTAGACTCCCTGAGGTCTTTCCCCTACTGTGTGGCAGTGTCTAGATTAGAAATGTGGCCCTTAGAGGTTCCCTTGCATCCTTGACCAGCTTTTTTAAAGCAGAAAGGGTGGTCAAAGAACTTGCATTGTGTCCTTCTACAAAATTAATTAAGTTTGGTGGGGAGACTTGTAGCAAACCTATAAGCTTGCATATAGTTCTCAGAAAGATTAAGAGACCACATCTTCCCTCTGAAGTTCTAAATTCTCTTTGATTTGTGCAGGGGTATATGGTATGAATTGGTCTTTTCTATCTTTGATTTTAACACACACACACACGAACACACATATTTTTTTGGTCCACAAAAGTTAATAGAGGCTTTTATACTTTGTGTTACTCACCTTAAGGAGAGTTCTTAGTTTATAAACAAGTTTGGTTAGTGAGCTAATTTTGTTTGCCTCAAACAAAACATTGCAAATTAAATTTCCCCTTTCAGGTAAAAGACAACAACGTAAAAACTGAGGTATTAGCCCAACAGTGGAAAAAAACTATCCCACTGTATCAGGTTCAGAATCCTCTGGAGCACTTTGCATGAAGCTGGATTAATATAGTAATCTCAATAAAAGTTCTGTACCCTGCAGCTTGCTAGAATCCTGGGAATCTCTTCATTCTGATTATTAGCATATCAAGTTACAATTATCCTGACCAACTGTGCTCATTACAGTTGACAGCCAAAGATTAAGAGCCTTGTCTTCACCCAAGCTGCCTAATCATAGATCTTGATCATAGTGTTTGGGGTATAGGCAAAAGTCTTATTTGCATTTGCAACTCACCTCTCTACAATCCCTTCTGAGAAGATAGGTGCATGGACAATCATATTTTGCAAATTGTGCTCCTTTGCTAAAATCACTTCTACAATTCCAGAAACATTTTATGAAACTGCATCATGATAAAGTAAATTGCTTTGGGTGGCTATACAGATGCCAGCCCATTGAGGGGGTCTTGCAGAGAGTTTGGTAGGAAGACATTAGGAAAGAAGAGATTTCAGAAATGAAATAGTCCTTTCAGAGAAGAAGAAAGGAGGAACAAAACTAGAAGGAGACCTTGTAGGAGGGGGAAAAAAATCCCTAGAAATAAAATAGCAGAAGTTTAGGAAGGGAGGAATTTTTCTTTCAGGAAGAAAACAAAAGGAAGTATCATACAAAAAATACAGGAGGAGAGTCTGAAAGATAAACAGAAAGACAGCAAGAGAGAGAGAGGTGAACCAGGTGATGGAAGAGTAGAGACAGAAGATGATGAGAAGCGAACAGTGACTGAGATGAAGAGAAAGAAGTGAGCAGCAGAGATGGCAAGAGTTTAGAACAGTGTTTCTCAACCATGGCAACTTGAAGACATGTGGACTTCAACTCCCAGAATTCCCCACTGTAAAGCTTTGCCTCCATGCCTGAGATTTCACAAGATTTTGTGATGAAAACATTTAAGGTTGTGAGACTTAGTGATCTTGCTAAATTTCAGCAGTTTTAGGATGCACTTTGGCCATTGTATGAGACTACGTGATGGCATCTGGGGCATAGAAAGGTTACTGATCCCTGATCCAGTCACTAAACCACACATGCTCCAGTTCATCTGCCTTTATTTTTCACACATTGACATTTGGACAAGATTAAAGTGGTAACCAGATCTGAGATTTCAGTAATGCAAGCATGGGCAACCTGTGGTCCCTTTCTCTGTCCTGAAATCCCTCTGCCCATGATGACTCAGAATGACAGCTGTGTTTTCAATTATTTTGAACTGGGAAACATGAGTAATATAAATGCTTAATAAGTGATAAAGAATTTTGTAACACCGTAGCTATATTGTTATACTGCAGAAAGATCTACAGCATGCACTACCCTGATCCCACTGCTGTTTCCATATGGGATTCTTCATGTCTTGAATAATAGGAAAATTTGCAAGAATTAAATTAGTGGGAAAGCAACTTTTCTGTGTATATGCAGGTGACATTCTTGGTGCTCTGGATCCATGAAACAACTTATACTCCGTGGTGGTAATCCTACATACACTTTGTGAAGGTCATAGTAAATTTGAATGAACTACCTTCTGAGAAAACATGAATAGAGTTGTTAAATAAATAATGTATTGTGACATGAACTTTTCTAGCTAATTGCATACTTGAGAGGTCTGTGGTTTTCTTATTTCCACCTAACTTCACTGTACAAAGATAGACTTGTTTACCAAGGAATTCCTCAATATCAGCTATGGAATTTCTTCTGCAGAATGATGTAGTGGATTCTATTATATAGTATATGGATGAGGCCAGTTATGGAATATTGCCTTACACAATTATCTCTTGTAGCTATACATGGCTAGACAAATCAGTTGTGAAGCACACACTGTCTTTCAGATGACCTTGCCAGCTATTCTTAATTTTTCTTTTGGGATAATACAACAAAAAGCTGCCCACACTCTCTGGAAATTGTAAGAACTGTAATCCAAAGACATTAGGAGAACATTAGTCAAGAGAGCGGATGGTTTGAGAAAACTGGTTTAAAGGAACTACAAAATAACCCTGAAAATTATTTGAAAACTACTGACAAACTTCATTACATTCATTAGTTACCACTAAAGGTCTGTATAAAACGCAGTCAAGAGTTTATTGTTGTCACCACAAGAGTACCAGGCTGATAATGACCTTAACAGAACTGCCAGTGTTTAATAATCTGCTGGCAATTTGCCTTTCAAGGCAGGTGGGTAGATTTTTGAATTTAGTCCTTGGGATTTATTGCTCTATAAAAATTTAATCGTCGTCATTTGTAATTCCTCCAGGGCTGTTGTTGGTATACTGGTAGCATTTGAACTAGAAAATTAATTATTGGTATCTAACGTATTATTACTGTTTCTACTTAGCCATACTAACAAAATTTTATCCTGCCTGCCCAATTATATAACATGTCAATTTAAAGCTTTGAAGCAACAGGAGAAAAATAATGCCATGTTAGAGTTGTTGGGTGCACCGGCAGGTATAATTGGATGGGCGGGAAGGAAGGGCTGAATCAGATCTCTTGGGTCTGACTGGATGCAAGACTCAAGGATATACATGTGTGCTGGGACATTGAGATGGATGTGAAGATAAAATTCTGTTGGGACATTTCATTTCTCAACCTATGGGGCTGTGTGGTATTTCTTGAATTTATTATTTGGAGGATTTCAACATGCAAGTTGGAGCACTTTAAACTGCTGCAATTAATTTTTTTATTTAATTATTTGTAGGATTGATATCCCTACTTTCTCCCAATGGATGATACTGAAGGCAGATAATAAATGAACACAATATAAATGAAGTATAGTTAAAAATAATGCATTAAAAGCATACTGAAATACACACAAAAGCCCATTAGGTAAAAATCTGCTTACATGTCAAAAGCCTACTTAAGTAAAAATGCTTTTGCCTGCTGGCCAAAGAATAACGGGTAATATAATAAATTATCTTGGCTTCTTCTAACAGGTAGCGCCAAACCCTGGGAGCAAACTCCGAGAGGACCATCTCCTGCATTCCTGTTATATTTATTTTTTCTGGGTAATGGGATTGAGACAAGAGGCTCTCCTGAAGATCATAATGAGTGTAAAGGAGGATACAATTCTCTAGATAGCCTAATTCCAAGAAATATGGGACGTTATGAGTCATAACCAAAACTCTGAATTCTGCCATTGTGTCAAAAAAGAGACTGGTAGTCAATGAAGTTACTTTAACAAGAGAGTAATTCATTTTGTGTAACTAGATCAGAAATGGGCCATATTATTCTGCATCAGCTGAAGTTTCTGAACACTATTTAGAAGCAGCCTCTATACAACATGTTAAAGAACCCAACTGGCATGTAACTAAAACATCTGTCTGAATGGTTATGATTGAAGTATGCAAATGCCCTCATAGTTACTGCTGTAAGTCCAAATTCATGAACATATCCAAACAACAGATCTGAGTCTTCAGGGGAAGTATAACCCCTATTTTAAATAAGTAATTAAACAAATCCATAAATGTCTGAAAAGCTCTGTGGGACAGGGAGTCTGCCAGATGCTGGGGACAATTCGGGCACATTTTGAAGATTCCAGAATTAGACAACTCTAGATTAAAAAAAAAAATCTGGCCAAGCATAGGAGGTGACCCAAGAAGTAAATCTATGATGTATTTCCCTAAATGATTATCAGTGCATGTGACAGGTGGGTTGTCTTAATATTGGCTGAGAAGAATAGAAGACCTGGCTGGAACTAAGTGAATGGCCAGAGGTGCAAATAGCAACAGACACTGCTGTTGAATATTAGCCATTGCTTGGGAAGGGCTGCTTGTCTAAAGAATGTAACCCTTTTTGTAAAGCATAAACAGGTTTCCCCTTTCCTTTCCTACAGGGTTGTCTGTAAAATATGGTCAAAAAGGTCAAGATGGCAGCCACAATGAAGCTCTTCCTGTTTACTATGTGAGACACACATAAAAAACAGATGGAGTTTCAATCACACTGTTGTGGCTGCCATTTTGACCATACTCCATGGGCACCCTTGTTTTCTGCCTTTCCTTTTCTCATTGACTCTGTCCCTCCTCATTTCAATTGCTATTCAACATTTTCTTCCCAACCTGCTGACTTTTCCCCCTTATTCCATCTCCTTACTGTTTCTTTTATTCTTCTTTGCCATTTCTGCTGAAAGGAAGGGAGGGACGGAGGGTGTGTGTGTTTGTGTGCTCATGCACTTGTGTTGTGTGTGATATCTCGGACAGAAATAATAGTTGCAAATGGAAAGTCAATTTTATAAATGGGATATTTTTATTTTATTTTATTTTATGGGTGATTTAATTAGCAGTGATTAATTCTATAAACACACACACACACAAATGTGCCACATGTACACATATATGGGGTTGGAGGAAACTCTAGGTTTGGTCCCAGCTGCAGTTGACAACACAAAGTTGATAATATGAGGAAGCTAGGGACTATTTTGGGTTGTTATCTGTAATCATATCTATCTATCTATCTATCTATCTACATACACACACACATCACACATCACACACACAAATTCTTAAATTCAGTTGGAACCTTATTAGTTTAGCCTATATAGATCATCCTTAAGGATTTGGGGATGCAAGTTATGAAAAATAGGAAGGGAGGAAAGCATGGGGTTAGAAATTCAAATAAATCGAATCTGTTGAATAAGGGATGGTAGAGAAGGAACCCAGGCAGGAAAGTAGAACAAAGAAGAGAAGGGAAGAGGTCCACAGTCAAGAGGATAGGCACAAATGGAGTGAAAACTGAAAAAAAGACTGCATTTATTTATTTATGTTTCAAATTTTGCCACTGGCCATCTCCCCCAAAGAGAGGGACTCTGGGCAGTTTACAATAAAACTAGCACAGTAAAACAATAACCATAAATAACATCGAAAATATAAATGCAATTACCAAATATAAATATAAAAGACTGTATGTCTTCATACAGTACTGCATGTGTAATCAGAAATAGTCGAGGGCTACAGTTATTTGCAAGGGCCAGTCCGGCGTAGTGGTTAGGGCATCAGGCAAGAAACTGTGAGTTCTAGTCCCACCTGAGGCACAAAGGAAGCAGGCAAGGGCAAACCACTTCTGAAATACCTTGGCAAAAAACAGCCAGGCCTAGCCCAGGCAGTTGCCAGGAGTCAAAAACTGACCTGAAGGTGCACATGTGCACACACACACAAAGCTATTTACATTTGGTTTATATAGTTATATTTATCTATTAATTAGTGAGTGTTGCTACCCACTGAAAATCTAAAAAAGTGTGTTTGTGTATACTCCAGACCTGATTCTGATTCTGATTTTTGAACATGCTGGCTGAAGACAATGTCTTATAGACCAAAGCTCTGAGTGGCCTGGCCTGGCAAATCCATGCATCCCCATCACAATTTGGCTATAGTTTTGTTGTATTTATGTTCAGCTCATTTATTAATTTTGTACTTCTTTCTGAGTGCTTTCATCATGAATTAGACTGGATATGTAATCAACACCACCACTGTCATACTTGCATATAGGGCAATGTAGTGTGTAGTGTTTTATTTCATTTTTAAAATCAAAAAGTCAATAAAAAGAGCAAGCTGTAGAGAAGCTGTATATTCAGTTATATTCAGTCTATAACTGAATTTTTGTGACTGGCGATGCCATATCCCTTGACTCCATGATAGATATAAATGGATGTGAATATGGATGTATAGATATAGATTTTATTTCTATATTTACAGTATGTCTGTTCAGAGCACTGTTGGAAGTTTTCTTATTCTCAGAGGTTCTCAACAATCTCATACCTTTTCTTTGGTGCATTGGACATTTTGTTAACTCACATTGCTCTGTGCTCTTGAGGATGAAGTTGGATCAGGAGTAACTTTATATTAGAGCCTCAGTTATATCTTTGTTCTAAGAACTGTAGTTCCTGTTGTGTTTTCTCCCTGGATACTTTCCATTGAGGAAAAACCAAAGAATGATTGGTCTCCTCCATTTTGCATTCATGTACTTGCCCTGGGCTGACAACAAGGACAGGCAGGGACAAACATAATCTGAAAGTTTTTTTAAAAAACCTAATCGCAGCAACAAAAGAACAGCCTAAATTTCCTCCTCCAGCAGAACAAGACTAGAACTCTCTCTCTCTCCCTCTGTCCCTCCCTCCCTCTGTCCCTCCCTCTCTCTGTCCCTCCCTCTCTCTCTCTACTCTCAGGCTAATTTTCTATTTACAAACAGTAGCATAGTTCTTGTTAAAGAGTGTATCTCAAAAAGCCAAGCCAAAAATATTAGTTATGTGCACTGTTTGAAAGAGAAAATATATCTTCCCAAGAAACTGTTGATTCTGAAGGCTGTTTCTCCAAATGCTTGAAGCTGTTGAAAAAAGTGACAATGAAACAAAGTTTTGATGTAGATTGGAAAGGGTTTTCCTTGGTACTTCATAAACCTGTATCAGAAAGGCTGAAGTACAGTAGTTCAGGAATCACCCAGGTCCTTTCATAATGTAGTAGCTGCTTTATCAGCCATGAAATATTGGCTTCATGTTAGCCTAATTTTTTCAAGTCTGCAATTGCCACTGGGGAAATTGCAGCCACTATCAAACGAATTTGTTTTTAATGTGTCCCATTAATTGTTAATGTTGTTTTCCCTGTTTAATTTGCAAACTTTCTAAATAAAACATTTCATGAAGAAGGCAGGGAATCTGCTATTTCTCACACATTTTTGAAACTGTGCTCTTATCTTGGCTATTTTTTCCCCACTGTGTGATTCTTCAAGACAATTACACCAATTTTGCACCACATTCATCTGTCAAAGAGCCCATAGATTCCCCGTCGCTGCCCCCCAGGTCACAAGATAAATACAACGGCTGGAACAGGTCAATAAGTTGAGTATGTCAACACTCCTTTTGCAATGGTGGCCTGTCCAGTACTCTCAGGAAAACTACATGCAGGGCCTGAAGGCCACCTGTGGCCTTAGCATCTGGCTCTCAGGAGTGCATTATCTCTGAACATGAAGGTTCCATTCATCTTTTTGTGGTCAGAGGTCTATTCACAAATCCTGGCTATGCTTGCTAGCTTCGATAATTTGTAGATGGACTATGTGCATGAAAGAAGACTGAGGTAGAAGGAAGCTTTTACAAATGGCAGAAGCAGTATGAGATTACTTCAAAAGCCCTGCTGGAAGTGAAGCAATGCTCATATATTTATTTCTCGATAGTTTCTCAAAAGTATTTAATGCAAAAGTCCTGTTAATCACTGACTTATTCCTTCTTGCACCACTTTTACTACCTTCTTATTGAATCTTACCTTTGCTGTCTGCGTTGCCCAAGGATTGTCATCCATGGCATAAATCATAACAAACTGCTTCTGACATGCCACTGGAATAGCCCTTGGTATGCCCTAGTCCATCAAAAGTCAACCAGATTGTGCAAATATCCTTTTATCCTCTACACTATGTAGCTTGGCAACATGAATCTGTCATATGGAAGCTGGGATAATGATCAACTGATTTATATGGACCTTCCCCAATCAATAAAACAATGGGGCAGAAGCTCATATAAATTTTGCTCTCATGTATAAGGATTCTGGAATACAGAATTTGCATCACACATTAGTGTAGGTTGAGAGGTGGAGGGAATATTCCTTTACTACTCAAAAGGGAGGACCAATATGGAATATCTGACTTGGAACATAGATCCCACATATTGCTTGACTTTCATTCCAAGAGTTAAAGAAGAGCAGGTGGCAGTCGTGGCCAGGAGAGCCTTTGCACAACTTCAGGTTGTGCGCCAGTTACGCCCTTTCCTGGATCGAGATGCCCTCCAGACAGTTACTCATGCCCTGGTCATCTCCCATATAGACTACTGCAACGCACTCTACATGGGGCTACCCTTGAAGAGTATCTGGAAGCTTTAGTTGGTCCAAAATGCGGCCACGCGAACAGTGATGAGTGCTCCAAGATCAGTACATGTAACACCCTTACTGCGTGAGCTGCATTGGGTTCCAGTTTGCTTCCGGGTCCAATTCAAGGTGTTGGTTATCACCTTCAAAGCCCTACATGGCATGGGACCAGGGTACCTGAGGGACCGTCTCATCCCCATAATATTGACCCGCCCCACCTGATCATGCAGAGAGGGCATGTTGCGGACCCCGTCTGTAAGAGAATTTCATCTGGTGGGGTCCAGGAGGCGAGCCTTCTCGGCAGTGGCGCCCACCCTGTGGAACATTCTACCCCCCGAGGTGAGGCAGGCTGCTTTGCTCCCGACCTTCTGGAAGGGTTTGAAGACCTGGTTCTGCCGCCTCGCCTGGGATGGGAAGGGCAACAGCTCTTCCTGGGGGTGTCTGGTGATGTAGAGTTCTCCCTACCAAATGGAAATTTCCCATTTGGATTCCATATTTATATTTATTTATTATTTTAATATTGTAGGTGATGACTTGATGATTTTATGATGCTGTGGTTTTAAGGTGAATTTTATTGTAAACCACCCAGAGTCTCCTTTTTGGGGGGAGATGGGCGGTGAGAGAAATGTGAATAATAAATAAATAAATAAATAAATAAAAATGCACTCAGGCAAGCTTCTGTTTTTCTTCCTTCAAATTAATTGAAATCAACTCCTTCTTTGTGCTTAGTGAAATCATGGGATTGTGACCATTATGTATGTTATCACAAATAATGAAAGCATCAGTGTTTGAATAATAAATATTCCAATGGGCCAATGTAAGAGGAATACATGGATTGTCTGTTATGCCACATAAACTCAACATACACACAGATTTCCAGTGGTTGAGAGTAAAATGATGACTCTTACAGATATGGCATCAGAAGAGAGCATTCAAGGCATCTGCCAAATCTATAGTCTGATGTTGTTCCTCCTCCTTACAGGTGTTGCGTCTTCAAGCAACGAAGTACTGCAAGAGTGAGAAGGTAAAAAGTTTGCTTTACTTACCAGCTGGTTATTAAGATTTAGACCAGAGACAAATGCAAATTTTGCTGACACTGACAGATTTTAATATCTCTTGGCTGCTATTAATATTTAATTTCTTTTTGTACTGTTTTGTTTAACTTTTTTTATGATTGTTAGCCACCCAGAGTCACTAGTTTGAGATGGGCAGCTATATAAATTGAATGAATGAATGAATGAATGAATGAATGAATGAATGAATGAATGAATACATTTTAGACAGTGGCAACTAGTGAGATGTAAGTAGCTCATTTGATCAGGGTGCACCACCGCAAGCACCTTATCCAAATCCCAACAGCTTCCTCCACTGCCTCCCTGCCCCAGTCCAACCCCTTTTCTACAACTGACAACAATAGGGACATTCTGCTTGTACATCAAAGGCTCTGTAATAGAACATCCTGCTTTCTATTTGCTGGTATCCATGATTAATCCGCTAGCACCAATAATGAAAAAAACAGCTTTAATTAGAATTAGATTAAATATAGATGTTAAATGTTGTGAATTAATTCATCACACCAGTTAGTCAGTTTGAGCTTGGTTCCAAGTCATCTTTTGGTGTAAGCTTTATGTTAGAAAAATTTTTGCAATCTAAGACCTCTGGTTGCTCTAAGCTAACCAGAATCTGCAAAGGGAGATTAAATATAGATAATAGAATTGGAAATTGTCCTTTATATGCTGTCAGTCTTTTTCTTACATAAAGGCAGTCTGTTTGCTTTTATTGGAAAATAAATGATATATATATATATATATATATTTAAATGATCTCCACTTGCTGCCTCATCAGAGCAAATGCAAATTATGCACTGGCCAGGCAATTTGTGGCACACAGTCTTCTCACTTATCTTCGTTTTAATCAAATGGGGAAAATTACAAGTATTTGTGTTCTTGCTTGCATTTAAAGCTTCTGAAATGGAGAAAATAATGTGTCTATCTGTTCCAATTTCAGTTTTGGTACACACTGGTTGTTTTAAATAATGAAAGGAAAAATATGAATTTAAAGGTTAAGACTGCACTCTTAAAGTCCTGATATTGATGGTGTAATACTGAAGAGGTTGGGTATGTTTATCCTTAAAAAGAGAAGATTGAGGGGAGATAGGATAGCAGTCTCAAATAGACCAAAGAATGTCACTTAGAAAGTCAAGACCTATTGTCTCTTGTCCCAGAATGCAGGACATGGAATAATAGATTTAAATTATAGCAAGGCAGATTCCAGCTGAAAGTCAGGAAGAAACTTTCTAACGATAAAAGCTGTTTGACAGTGGAATTAGTAGCCCAAAGAAAATGGAAGGCTCCTCTTTATTGAATTGTTCAAGAAGAGGCTAGAGAGCCATCTGCAGGGATGTTTTAATCTGGATTTCTGTACTTAGTAGGGGATTGGACTAAGTAGTCTAAATGACCACTTCCACTTGATGATTCTATGATCACATGATTCTTTAGCTACTGGCAATGGCTCCAAGGAAAAAAGACATGGAGACTTTGTAAGTATACTTGAAATTTGTGTGAAAAATCTTCAAAACTAGGAACCCAGTCTAATATGAAGCCTTATGAGTCATTTTAAATACCTTCTAAAAATAATCACAGAGTTCAGAGTCCATTGTATTTTCTACGTAAACAAGACTTGCATCAATGGCATCTACTTCGGTACAGCCCCTGAAACTTAGCCTGTTTCTTCTAATAAATGTCACTGCATATGCTTGGTGTATTATGGGGGAAGATTGAAACAAAAGCTATTTCATATGCAAAACTTGTTGACTTTGTGTATTTAATAGTAGATTTAGCCTCTGGTCAGCACACTCTGTCCAGAGGTTTAACTTTAGCTGGCTTGATTGGCTAGTTCTGTATTCATGGTTCTCTGGGTTTAAATTTGGGGATGTGCTAGCTTAGACCAGAAAATAAGTTGTTCATTTGAGTGTGAAGTCTAAAGAGAAGCACAAAACCAATTGCAATGTGTATTTGATGATCTTTCTCAGGGTCATTCTCTCTTGCTGTTCAGTAAATCAATATTTGCAGTAAATCTTCAAGAAGATTGGGGGGAGGGAACAAGAGACTTTAGACATCAGATGAGTGTACTGGATTTTTGTGTTGTAGAGTTAGCCCCTTCTCCCACATTCCTTTTAGGTAATGTCAGGATCTTTTAGAGGAGAAATGTCTGCATGACCTGACTGCAGTCAACTCCTCAGTGTTGCAAAGAAGCAGGTACAGCAGCTGCACAAGATTATCAACATCATCAATTGAGAAACATCTCAAAAGAAGTGGACTAGTTCCACAGGGTCATCTGTAGCATCCCCTCTTGGCTAGCTGTAGTGTGAGTGGGCCGTCTCTTAAGCCCATGCGGTGATTATGTATGGGGAGACTGTTTGCCAAGTGCTTCCAGTTCTGTGTTTAGGTGGTTGTTGGTGGGACACAGTCGCCGGGGCACCTTGCTTTGGAATGCCCTTCCAAGGAAGGCTCTTTTCCTGCCTACTATACTACCTTCCCAGTGCTACAAAAATGCATTTATTTTCCAAAATTTCTAAGAAACTATTTAAAGGAGTTTGAATAGGCTGCCTTGGTTGTTTATTTCTTTGCCAGTGTCTCTTATTTTCAATTGTGTTCTTAGTGTTATTCTATGTCTACAGTACCTATCTGAGCTCAGTAGTTAAGTAGGGCCTAGCTTAGTAAGTACTTAGATAGGAAACCACCAGGAAGTGCCAGGGAAGTAGGCTAGACTGGGAAGTAAACAAGCAAGCAAGCAAGCAAGCAAGCAAAGGAAATGGCAGCCAGGTCTGTACTATAGCCAAAAAACCCTGGATGTGTCCATGTGAATATCAGGAATGAAGCTAGACTTGTCTTTACTATTGGCTCCACTTTTTAAATATTTTTATGAGCCATAAATAGCTCCACATGCTATGATTTCTAAAGAAAGCTGAGAATAGCTTTTTAAATGTTTTTCTATTCAGAGAAAGGTCAATGCTGCATGGACTGGCTTGTGACATTGTTAATAGATAATAACAGCTGAGCTTTGAACTGATAAATTGAACCCTATTTCCATATACCATATCTGAGCTGCAAAAATCCAGATGACTTCTAGATGGCAGCCAAGAGACAGAATTATTTATTTATTTATTTACTCACTCACTCATTCCATTTATATAGCTGCCATCACAAAGTAATTGTTGTACTTCATATATAAGGTAGACATAGTTTATCTTCCCTGTTCAGTGGAATGACCCTTGTTGTAGGTGTCTAAAGCTTGAGTAATCGGAGGACTGAAGATTTATGGTAGCCGTGCATTGACCCTACATCATTTTTTCCCACAAACATTCATATCACTGACTTTTAAGTACAAACCACAAAATCAAAAGAACACACACTCATTCTCAGACACCATCCATATTAAAAATTAAATGTTGGTCGAGACCTATTTTTTATGAGCAGCATTTTTTCCTCTCTGCAGAAGAGCAAATGAATGTACTTTGAAATGGTACATTCCAAGCACAGGGTCAAGATTTCAGTTGAGGAGATGGGTTCAGATAGCGGCTGAGTTTTGGATTGTGTCACTCATACCTTTAACATAAAGGCAGTGGCAAGTATATTTGTGAGTAAAGGATCTAGGATTTTTAATCATCATATCTCAAGGAAATTGCACTAATATTGACTTTATTAATGTGAGACAGCCATCCTATAAATTGGATGATTTTTTAAAAAAATAATGGCCCGACACTCTTTGTCAGCAAGGAGGAAGTGATGTTGTGAAGGGCTGTCAGGAGCCTGCAGGATTCCACACAAAACTGTTCTGTTCATTTACCAAGTCATTAAACTGAAGCTGATTTTATGGTCATCATTTTTTTCAGCTGGCATGTAGGGAAGCTTTATAGCTTTCAATAAAGCACTCACACTTCTACAAAACCAGTTTGATTTTTTTACTATAGCAGCTTCTGAAAAGATTGATGGTCTTGTTTTGTTTAAGATTCACATTTTAACGCAGCCTTAAAACAAGTTAGATTTGCTTATTTCAGAGAATCTCATTGAGTTAATTATCAGACCCCACATGGCAAATCATTTCATTTGGATTCTATTATAAAACAATCAGTACTTATTTTCTCAGTTGTTTCCAAGTAAAAAGGATAGCAGAAAATCCTAAACATTGCAGATATCCACTTCATGCCAAAGGTTACTCATTTGCATTATATGAAGGAAAGGAGAGCCAATTTGTATTAAGACTGTATGTTTCAAATATCTGGATAGTAAAGATTCTTTTCTTTTCTTGATTCTGATGCTTCTTCTTTAATTTGAAATTTGGAATCCATATGGTCTACAGTTTCATACTTCTCTGGAAATCATTATCTCTGAAAATAATAAGAATTATAATTTATTAAATTTACATGCTGCCTGACTCCCAGCGACCTAGTAAGACTTAGTTCTGAATTTATGATGATGCAATTTCATAATAAAATGTTAGAATCCAAAAAAATAATTCCATGATTATAGTATCTTAGATAATTGGAATGAAATTTTAGTATTTTGTTTGCAGCTTTTTGATTTTTAAATCTTGCTTTTTAGTGATAAGCTCAGGTTATAATGGTGGGAGTTCTTTCCTGGGAATTTGACTGGGCTGAATCTTTTTTCTTCTCCTAAACCATGATGATAGGCGATAAGAACATCCAATGCTTCTGCTGTTTTGGCAACAACTTTTCTCCTCTGAATTTTTTTTTTCATGTTTTGATTATTTTGTCTGTCATTCTTTCATTATAAATCACTTTGATTAAAGCACAAAAGGCAACATATGAATTGGCATATGGATGTGGTGGAAGGATGGTTTGATATGAAGATAGGAAGGTATGTAGAGGTAAAGTGAATGATACTGGTATAAACCAGATTTAGATTTCCTTCCCTTGTTTACCCTCATCCTTGTTTACATGACCATTCACCTGGAATGGCAATCAGGAGAGAGTCAGAAGATTGTGATGGGGCCTGAAGTGACTTCCACTCCATCTCTGTCATTTGATTCACATCTGAAATATATAAGCAGTGTGAAGGCTGAAGCAACAATAAGGGTTGTCATGCCAATTTCCCAAAGAGCTGTCATCAACCAATGAGCAGCCTGAGATCTGGCCATCTGAAGAACTGCCTTCCTCTTGGGGATGAACGAAATGTCAGCTTTACTTCCTCCCAGATTTGGTAAAACACTTTTTCTCCTGCACTGTGTATGAAGAAATGTGGGGAGTTTGGTTCCAAATTCTGACAAGCCATGATTTATGTTCATGTGGAAGCCCTGCAAGGTGAAGTGACTCTGAGGTAAATAAAACAAACATTCCTGTTTAAGTGAATGGTGCAGCAAGTGGGGTGTGTTTGTGTCTGTGTGTCAGAAAATCAAGATGGAGACCACGACTGTGCAACTGTACAATTAAAACCCCACCTCTTTTTACATGTGCAGCATGCACAATGCACGTTAAAAGGTGGCAGGACTTTGATCATGCAGTCATGGCTGCTATCTTGACTTTTTTGCACACGCGCACACACACACACACACACACACACACACTGCAGATAATTGTGGCAGCAAATTTTCTTACAGAAGCTTTCCCTAATCTGTCACCCCTGAAATGGATTGCACTACAACTCCCAGAATGCCCATGGCCAGGATAGGGATTTCTGTCTTAAATGTTGCAGTAGCAGGGAATGGGATCCACTGCTTCTGGCAGTTCAATATATTGTCAGAGATTAGCCTGGGGACAATTGGAGAGAGCTTCTGTTGGGGGTGGTACCCTGTCTTTCGAATGTCCTCCCCAGGTAGCTGTGTATGTGAGTTGCTGCTGGTTCATAAGTCATTTTGACAGAACAGTTATAGGTGTTTTTTGTTTTTTCGGATATTTAAAATCTTGTTTAATGCTAGTTTTATTGATTCTGGGTCTTTAAAAGTTATTTATTACTCTATTGCTTTTATTGCTTTTAATGTTTGGAAAGGAAAGAGACAATAAATACATGCGTATGTCTGCAGTTTTCCTGTAAATAAATAAATAACATCTGAGTCTGAATGGTGTGTGTCTGTGTGTGAAAGTTCTATTATGAGTTTACAATTAATATAGTCACCATTGTGGTGAGAATTTTAAGCGCAGTGTCAGCAGTATGCCAATGACATTTCATTATCCCATTTTTTTCAGCTGAAATTCCCCTTTGCCGGCTGAACCCACTGGGTGATATCAAGATCTATCTGCAGAGACATCTACCAGCAGAATAGATAGAAATGCAAGCAGAAGTGCCAAAGGAGGGTGAAGAAAAGATGGGGCAAGAGTTACACTGTTTTCAAATCTCACTTAATGTTTGGGCAAAGAAGTACAACTTTTGCCAGTCTCAGGACACACACACACACACTCCAACAAATGTTGGCAAAGTCACATCAGAAAGATAAAAAAGAGTGGCAAAGAAAAATTAACTGAACATTAATATCATTACTTCTATACACTTAATTAAACCAATTAACTGTTAAATTTAACACGGTCTTGTGTTTATTTTAATCCTCATTTCTCAGCTGATTTCTGGATATAAAGTAGGACATTTTTAAGGAAAAAAAACTTCACCTGTATAGAATCTACAGTAGGGAGATGTTGGAGATTGCCTGTGAATTCATGGGGTGGCCCCTTGAGACCCCCAGGCTGCTGGCGATTTCCTCTGGGGAGATACATTTTATGCACTAAGGAAATGCCTACATCAGCATTCGAAGAAACAGACATGGCAGGGATTCCAGGAATACTCTTTATTGTAGTGAAGTAGAATACAGAATCCTAAAAGCCCATCCAAGTTTTTATCTGTCCCATTTTATACTAAAAATTAAGGTGAGGTTACTTGAGTTTGTTTCTCATGCTTTATTCAATCTCAGGACTGTGTAGTATCTTCTCCAAGTGTCCCTTCTACAGCTCACTCCTTCCTTCCCCAAGATCAGCTCTAAATTCCTTTGCACCACCTCGACATCAGAACCAGTCTCCCCTTCTGCCTTTGAAGACAAGCTAGGCAAGTAATCAAGGGCAATGGACACAGACTGACTCCCCCACCCCCTCTGCTTGCTTTAAATTCTGGAAAATGTCCAACAGTGGTTCATTGCCTTCAATCACGGGTATGGTCCATATAGCTGCCCCTTCTTTTAGCAGACTAAGAACAAAGATGAGTTTGGTTCTATCCATAGGAAATTCTGCTGGCCAAGCTGCTACAAACAATACCAACTGTACCATGGCATTTACAGGTTTGTTATTTGTATATCCACTTGCCATTGATGCTGCAGCAATACTCTGGCAATTTGTTCTATAGACAGCCTTGATAATCCATCATCACAATCCAGGTCTATGAAACAGATTCTGATGCCTCTCTGATGAGAGAGTAATGGGGCTTTCAGGATTGATGACCGCCCTTTGAAGTAGGTCAGGTCAAGAAATGGATTCTAGGAATAACAGGATCTTGAAAGCCTGTCCATGTTTCTTTGTGTCTCATCTTATACAAAACAAAATCAAGGCATGGTTATCTTGAATTTATTTTTCATGCTTCCTTCAATTTCAGGACTGTGTAATCTTTTCTCCAAGTACCCCCTTAATGGCTTTCTCATACCTTCTCCAGGATCAGTTCTAAATTCCTTCATATTAATCTACTCCGGATAGTGTTGCACACCTCTTGGCCACCTTGTTTATAATTAAGGGATGGTCATACACTCACCTTTGCTGCTTCACTTAACATTTTTTTTGTTTAAATTAGCATATATAATTTTCAACTTCAGTTGCACTGAAAACCATTCATCAGAACACAGACTTTATTCTTACCAACTAAACCAGTAATACAGCACTTTTTGAGTAGTTGTATATAGGTGTTGCCATGCTGTTGACTGAGATCTGTTGAATGACTTCCATCCACGTGTGTCCTCATGTATCTCCTCCTCCTTCTCCTCCTTTTTTTTACTGTAGCTCTATACTCAGAACTAGACAAGATATAACTGCTTTGTGCTATAAGTCCTATATTCTATCCTTGCAACTCCAGTTAAAAAAAAATCAGGTAGCAGTATTGGGAAGTTTGTCAAAGGCCTTGAAGAGTGACTGCCACTGATAAATTAAATGGAACAGAGATCTCACATAGTATAAGGATGTTTTATGTATCAATCATCACTCCTGTACTAATTTGTCATGGGTTCTGTGGCTGCGTCTTTGACTATGAACAATTCTGAACACTTAAAGACTGAAAATGGTTAACACAGTATACTACACTAAGATACTTTGGGTAAAAAGTTTCTGGACCTCAGATGAAGGTCAAAACATCTGATGTGCAAAGATTGACAATGTCATCTATTAATAGCTAAATATAAATCTGCTCCATCCAAGTATACCCACTAATGGTTGTTTTTGATTCTGTTTTTTCCCAAATAAAAATTATTGCTCACATAATTCACTTGCCTCATGTTTTCAAGGAGGTTTAGAAGAAGAGATCATCTAGAAAAATCAACATATAACCTGTATTTTTTTTTATTTTTTATTTTTTGAGGCTGTGGTTTCACATGATCCATTTTTTCAAAGACGTCTGTCTTGCAGTACATACCATGTATTGTTTTATACAAATGGAAGGCATTACATTACATACTTTATTGAAATAGGAACTTGGGAAGACTATCTACATTCCACGTTTTGATCCAAAGGTATGACTTCACTCTTAGCAATATCAGAATTTCTGTTGGCATCAGAAATAGGGCTGACACACTGAGGTAGATGAAGTAGGATTTCAACATCATGGAGTTAGCAAGAAAACATGTGCAGTGGGGAGAGGCTGTGCAGATAGTACTATGATGAGCTAATAAGTACAAGCCCCTTAAATACAGAGATTAACCACTGACTAGGCACACTTTTGAATATTGAGAATATTCTCTTGGATCATAGGTATATACACTTAAGCCAAAACTGAGTAAAGTTTTCAAGCCCTTCTCTGACATCCTAACTGAATCCCCTAAACCCCTCAGATGGGCATGGCAAAACATTTCACACCTCTTTCATTTTGGGAGGTTTGGGGGTATATTCTGCTCCTTAAACCTCCCCACAATTCAAGTAACTTAAAAATAATACATTTCAGAAACTGTTTAAAAAGTGAGCAGCTTTTGGTTTCCTTTTCTGGAGTGCTATATCCGGCATAATCTGGAAGGACACTCACTGGTTTTTCCTTGGGCTGCCTCTAATCGCTGGGTCTGTGAAGTGCCAGGAAGGTCGGTATATAAAGTATAAAAGCTGTATGTTGATGCTAGCACATATAAATGCTAAGGTGGCACACATTTACAAGCTGTCAAGAGACTTAAGCCTGTCCCAATCAAGCAGAATTTAAAAGGAAGATTTGTTCCAGTCTTGAACCCATACTCAGGCTGCTAAAAGCTGAGTTGAGTTCCCAGCTGCATTGGAAGGACCAGCACAGAAGTGTAACATTTCATTAACACAAGGGAGAGCAAAGTTAACATTTGTGGCTGGCCCTGAGAAAGATGGTGAGAGTTGAGAAAGTGAATGAAGGGGACTTCCGGTGAGAACATGGCTGACTGAACACTCTGCCCATGAGTTCAGCAGGCAGACTTGGTAGCGTGGATTCTTTTTTGGGGGCACGGGCAGGTTTTTCCTGTTGCCCTAGAGTGTTTTCATGGACAGAAAACACTTCTGATCACCTCATTTGTACTTCGAAATGTCACCTTATAGACTGAGGAGCATCAAGAGAGTTGGCTCTAATCCAGTAAGAGGAGATGGGAGTCAGGGATACCACCATTTCCAGACCATGCTCCAGCCCTCAAGGGACACTAGGTCGAGCCTTTCTCATTTCTAAATCACCCAATTTGTATATTTTTAAGTTTTTTTGTATCTTAAGAGAGGCTTTCACAGCAAAAAGAAACAAATCCCTTGGTGCTAATCATTGTTTCTTGAGTAGCCTTAAAACTTTCTTTTAATTGCTGGCTTGCTTCTCATTTAAAATTTAAGGTGGACTGACAATAAATAACCATCTCTCCATAATTACTGTTGTATCTAATTTGAAGGAGTTAACATTTCCCTTCACGTTTATATTGATGCTCTGAGTTTTTAGTTTTCTATTCACTTTCTGGGACACTGTATTTGTTGGTTTGCATACTTTTTGTTTTGTCCATATCATTCAATAGCTTTGGGAAGCATTTCATAGAGTTAGACTCTACTGTCTGAATCATGGACAACCTTAACAGGACAGAACTTTCCTCTGAGTTTGCTGAGCTACCTGCTGATTTCAAACAAATCCTACATGAAACTGCTCAAGCTATTTTGCAAGATGTCCAGGATACTATTTTAAAATGTATCAATTAGTTGGGGATTTTCTGAAAGGAGAGGAAGAGATTTATCAAGAAGGAGGCATTTTTCCTGAGAATCTAGAAGGTGAAGAAATAATGGCTGATGATTATATGCTGCTCATGAAAGAATTACAATTTGGCTTGCAAGATAAGGACTGGTTTGTTTGTCTCAGAGTTTGTTTTGAGAATGAGATAATTCTGCTATGTGGGAAACTTTCTACTGAATTTTTAAGGGGAGCACTTGGGTTCTTTGATTTATTTATAAAAAACATCCTGTGTATAATATGGAGACAAATAAATGTTCTGGTTTATTTTGAGGCAGGATAAGAAATTAAATTAAGTATGTGGATTGATTTCAAGGCTGTATGACTCTATTTTTTTGTAATGAATCAAAGTTTGTTTGATTTCTTTAAGGTTTAATAGAGGCAAGACTGTTATAGTAGTATGAAGCGTAAAAGTAGATAGTTTTAAAAAATGCCTTATGTATAATAGGGAGATATGTAAATGCCCTGGTATATTTTGAGGAGGGGTAAAAAATTAAGAATGTGTAAATGGATTGATAATGTTAGTACTATTAATTATAAAAGGAAACAACTTATATCTTTTTATAATTTGATTTTTATTATAGTGGACAGAAATATATAGAATAGTGGTAGGTAGGAAGTAATTAAATGGATGTTGTTTTAAGGAGGAGGGAAGTAGATTTATATCTATTTTATGTAAAATAAAATATAAAATAATAATATACATACTATTATATATATAATAAGAGGAAGAAGCAATTGTATTAGTGATTTGTATGTGTTAATGGAAGGATGTATAGAAATAATGTGATCTTGGTTTGATAAAGAGTACAGGTTTGATTATGGAAATTGCTGTATATTCTTGCTGTTGAAAGTTGGAAGTCACCTTTGTACGTAATTTCTAATTTGTGTGTGTGTGTGTTTCTCACTTTTTTAGTTTCTATTTTTTTTTGTAGTTTTTTGTTTTTCTGTAGTTTTTATCTTTGTTCTAAACTTAATAAAATTGTATTAAAAAAAAGAGAAAGTGAATGAAGGACCAAACAATGGTAGTCTTGCCACACCAGAAGAACTCTGATAGGCACAGAGTTTAATGAGGTAATTAAACTTATTCCCTGGCTTCTCCTGTTGAGGTCAGAAAGCCAATATTACTACAGTCCTCCTCATCATATAAGTGTCTGTGGCAATCCAGAAGCAGAAGAAAATCCATTGAAACTGCAAAGGGCTGATTCAATTCTCTACCTTGAACTGGGTTCCTGCTTCAGTTTGTGAATCTGCTTTGTTGAGGTGGTCCAGTTTCATTAAATCAAAACATTGCCTCCAAGTTTTCCACAGACCTGGTATTTATTTTTCCAGTGAACTGTTTTCCAATTACCATTTAAATTTAATACAAATGCTTTGCTTCTTCTCTCATTCCTCATCAATCTGTGAAAAACCAGCAACATTATCTGAGCGAAAGGATTTTTTGTGACCCACATTCTTACAATACTAGAATGATTATTTAAGAATTCTGAGTGTAAGCACTTTTGAAATCATTAACCTCCATGAAGATGCATGAGCTGTGCCAATATCAGGAAAGAGGCTCAATGGCTGCAGGGCATTTTAAGGACTGCTTCGATACTGATAGAGAATCCTTGTCCAAAACATAGATTTTTAATTAATTCCCTTCAAGGCAGGAGTCCACTGGTTTTCTTGGTTTCCTTTGTTAAATTATTCTCTTTTCTTAATTAAAACAAGAGACAACATTCAGAAGATGACAATTTTGGATGAAGGAAAAGAAAGGGAGGGAGGGCGGGAGGGAAGGGGAATATTGTATGATAGAAGTATTTTTATTAGTAGCACTTTTTGGAATAGTGATTGTTTTCTGTTTTGGTTCATGTTAGTCCCTCTATTTGGGTATGGTTGCCCGTTCGTTGGGAGTTTTGTTTCCTTTGTCCACTATATAACATTACTTTTCCGACTGTGCTCTCCTCTTGTCTAATCTGCTGATTGCATGAATTCCTGGGCCTTGAAGAAGAAAGACTTCAGCCTGCTGACTCCCACTTTATTATAATGAAACATTTCCAGGGTGTTATATGTGCTTTACCTCCCCCTTATTCCCTCCCATCACTCCAGCAGCAGCCTTGTACATCATTGATTACTGCATATTAATACACTTCAAGAATTTTAAAGAAATGTAGAAATAACAGCCAGTTTTGTAACTGAAACCTTTGTCACTATTGACTGTCTTGTTGAATGTGCTTATTTAAATATTGAGGGAGAATATGTTAAATATTTAGAGATGGAAGTATTTATTGAAATGGGCTTTGCATTGCTTTCATTAAGTTGGGGTGACCATCTGCCACTTACTTTATCTTATATTCCTGACCTGTGGAATGCTGGCAATAAACAAGTTGGGGAAGGCTGCTGACATCATACCTAACTTGTCTGGGTCCTTAGCCATGTTTTGTTGGCCACTGTTGGAAAGAGAATGATGAGCTAACTGGATGCGAATGCAGTTTTCATATTGGGGCAGGGTGCTTGAAAAAGGCTGCCACGAATTTTGAAATGGAATTCTCAGACTGTGGTGGAAGATTTGTGTCTCTAAATGGAGTCATCGTTCCCTTTGAACTGTATAGAGAAGCACAAGGATTTTCTTTACATGCTGTGGCCTTGCTGGGTGCCAGTGCTGGTAGGCAGTGATTGATCTTAAAATTCTAGGTTTTATAATAGAGGTAAACAAATATTTTAAAGAAGGGCTTTTAAAGTGATTTCCCACAAAGAAGCACATTTGTTTGGATAAAATACCCACACTTTGATAAAGTAGCCTTTTGATGCGTACCTACTATTCAAATCTCCATGATGTTTCCAATGAATAAACAACACAGTGAATGAATAAACTGACTGAATGAATAAACAACACAGTGACCATTGCTTTGTGCTACCACTCTAAGCATGTATAGTGTCACCTTAGCGGATCTGCAGAAAAGTAGATGTTTTGTTCATACACCTGTTATTGAATATTGTTATTAATAAGAGGTTTCAAGGTGAGGTCCCCAGTGCCTCCTAGCCCACCTCTTTTTTGGAGCTTTCCAAGATCGAAATTTCCTGCAAACAGGTTATTATTGGATTTTTCCTGCCAATTGCAGAGCCTTTTTCTCTGATACCAGAGGGGGGAAATTGGTGTAGAAGAGAGATATCAAATGGTATAACTTGTCTTTCTCAACAGTGAAGATGGGGGGGGGGGGAGGCCATTTCTTACAGAAGCTTTGATACCCTTATTATCTCAAGATCTCATAAGGCAGAGTACTTGCCTTTTTGTCAACTGGTATATTTGCAATATTGGTTCACCTGAGCCAACTGTGCAACAAGCTCTTGTGCTGACTACAGTTTCCAATTCCAGATCATTCTCAATTTGTTTTCAGTCACTTAAAGCCATCTTTAGGGCACATAAACCTAAGTCAGCCTTTCTGAACCTGGTGCCTTCTAGGTAGGATTTCTGGGAACAGTGAAAATACCTCAGGAGGACAAATACTTGGGGAAAACTAATCTAAAATATGAGCAAGTAATCTCTTATGGTAACATGCAAAATTAGAATTATCACTGAACATTTGAACATATTTGCACATAGCTCTGGTGTCTTCCCCAGGTATGTGCAAATGTGTTCGAATGTTCAGTGATAAGATCTACATGGCATCATTTTTAAAAAAGTGTTATGATCATAGCTGTTGCACTAAGTCAAGGTTAGTGTTAACTGACATCTTTTTTTGGTTTCATGCTGTAATCTGCATAACTTTGTTAATGGATTTCTCAAATGCAATACTTCCATATTCTGTTGCTTCTTACACATCTGGTTGTTCCTCTCCTTCAGCTGATGCACTTAGTAGTTCATTCACACCATTAAGCAGAAGGTGACTTCTTTCAGAACATAATATTCTGTTCAGTGATGAAAGAGAACAGTGAACTGTGATGCTTGCATTAAAAATTATAAAATGCCATGCTGTGATCTCCAGCAGAAACTCTTGGTTCTTGGTGTTATACCTAAAAAGGATGCCCAGAATAGCAGTAGGTTAGGAAGCTCTAAAGGTGATAACAGCAGCAAGACTTTTACATGAGTAAAGGTGGAAGGACTTACAAATTCCTACAGTGGAAGAATGGGTGGTGAAATTAATGGAGGTGGCAGAAATGGTGAAACTGACTGCGTTGATTAAAGAAAATAATTTGCCTAATTGTGTTTCTACTTGGAAACCACTTTTCGACTTTTTGCTTGAAACTGAAAAAGTTAAAGTTTTAATTTTGGGATCTGGTGATTAGGATTGTATAAGAATATAGAAATAATGTGTTTTATAGTTAGAATAGAGTAAGAGGTTAATGTATTTTTATGTTTGTATCTGTACTGAAGATGGCTGGAAGAAGGGTATAAACAGAGAGCAAACCCCACTCCCTTCTAGCACTGATGATGTTGCCTAGTTGGGTAACAAGACATCTGCAAGCAAACAACCAAACTCAGAGAGCACCAAGGACTCTTCAGATGAAACTAATCCTCCTGGTCTTCATCTCTCCAGTATGAGCTGAATTCTTCAAAGAATCATTTCCTCGTCTTTCCTCCCCTGGCTAGAGATATTATTTTTGCTGCTGAGAAGTATGGTGGAGTAGAGGAATCAGGTTTGGGGGAGAATCAAGTGGCACCTGATATGGGACATGCAGGATGATCACAGTCAGTTTTGGATTCTCTTCAACATTTACTGGGTGGAATGCACATCCTTTTCTCAGGAACTAAACCAGAACAGAAGCAGAGTTATTCTGTCTTTTCTTTGTGATTGATAACCTTTTTTCAGCTTCAGTTATTAGCTGATATACTACTACTTTTCTCTTCCTTTTTGTGCTGTTTAGCATCCCGGGCTCATTCTGAGCTTTAGCTTATTGGCGCTGCCTCTACAATTTTCTGTGTCCTCTTCCTTGGTGACCTGTCCTTCCTTGGTCTCTCTCTTTTCACAATGCCTTTTCTGCAGCCACATTGGTTTCTTTGACTATCTTCCTTCCCCCCACCCCCCCGGCCCAGGATTTTTTTGCAGTTCTGCTTTTAGTATCTCCTTTTTAAGTAACCCCAATCTCAAGCTCATTTTCCTATTAGCTTCTCTTGCCACTGAATTCTATATTTCACTGAGGTTATTAAGCCTGAATTTGAGTGCAGTGGTTGTAAAAAGGAGGTGCACAACTAAATATTATTTGATAAACCATCCAATATGCCAAAATATGCTAGACAGTAGCAGGAAAGGAGACACAGAATAGATTTTAGTAATAGAAGTCTGTATTTTTTTCCTTCCACTAATAATATCAGAAAATAATCAAACATGAATTTTGAGAAAAGAACAATATATTTTCCACCACTATTCTTTCATGATTTAGTCTGCACAAGTGATATTTAATATGAGTCTTTAAATTGCATAGGGGTGAATCAATACATGTCGAAAGAAACAGAGACAGAAGGAGACCTTCAGAACACTGAATCTGACAGTGACTGACAAGAATGCAGACTCCTGAAGTAAAGGAGCAAAGGATGTTGGTTTCTCTCTCTCTCTGTGTTTATGTGTACATATTAAGTAATAATTGCATATTACAGGAAGTAGGCAATGGGCAACGTCCAGGTAATGCAAGTGATATTAGTTCATAAGTAATTAGATTTTCCTAGGAGCAACTTTGCTGAATGGTATCCTGGAACACATTTGTCCCTGGTTTTCTTTTGAACAGATCTCTAATAATTCCTTCAACCTGCAGTGGAGGACCTTCAACTGAAGATAGCATTCAGGTCACATCATATATTTAGAGGCAAACATAATTCTTCTGAAAGTCAGAAAGAAACTCAGTTAACACAACTATGAATGGTCGGACTTCAAAGCCTTCAATTCCTTTCAAGGTTGTTTTAATTCTGGATCAGATTTTTTTTTTTCTGTTACAGTATGGTCCAGGATAAGTAGGGGTCATATAAATAAGTATATGATGAAATCTTCAGTACTTCTTTTTTTCTGTTTCTACTAAATGTTAAGTACAAAGTGACAGATCTTATGACGTGGTTCTTTTATTCAAAGGGTGAGCCAGTCCACTGGGAGGAAGAATGAAGAAGAAAAGACACAGAGCGTGGGACAAATTTGCATTCAGTACAGATCCCAGTCCACATGCCACATACAACCTCAGCCCATATTTTTTTATATCTGAAGCTCCCCAAGATTGTGCCACTGAAATGTTTACCAGCAAGGTTTTGGCTATTAACAACGGTAATTGGGACTGGGAACTCTGTCACTAAGCAATGCGGTCATAAAGCATGATATCATGTGACCATGCCAACTTATGATGGCAGTTCCAGCAGTCCCAGTTGCCGTCATTAGGCAATCCCGCATGGTTGCAGCTTCCCATGGTCATGTGATCACCATTTGCAACCTCCTGCTAGCTTCCCTGTTGACTTTGCTTGTTGGACACCAGCAGTGAAGGTTGCAAATGGTGGTCATGTGACTGTAGGACGCTACAATATTGTAACTGCGAGCCAGTTGCCAAGCACCTGAATTGCGATCACGTGACCATGGAGACACTGTGATGGCTATAACTACAAGTACTGGTCATAAATCCCCCTCAATCAGCACTGTTGTAACTTTGAATGGTTGCTGAATGAGTAGTTGTTAAACAAGGACTACCCATACAACTCTCTGAATCTAATTAAAAGAAAGGGTGGCCCCTATCTGCAAAACATTTTCCCACTCTTGCCCTAGACTTCATGCTCTGACATCCTTTTAACTTGATCGACCACATGGACTTCATCCCCAGATACATCAGATCATGATTCCTCTTTCCCCTCCCCTACTGTTGGACCTTATATTTACAGAACTGGACATAGCTCTTTTAAATTTGGGGAGCTGTTCTTAGTATGCAGAAAAACAGTATGGGCCAGTTTGGTGTCTTGATTAAGGTGCTGGCCTAGAAACCAGGAGACTGTGAGTTCTGGTCCTACCTTAAGAATGAAAGCCAGCTGGGTGACTTGGGGCCAGTCCCTCTCTCTCAGCCCAACTACCTCACAGGGTTGTTGTTATGGGGAAAAAAGGAGGAGGAAGGAGTATTAGGTATGTTCACTGCCTTGAGTTGACCAAAATACATTTTTAAAAAGGTGGGATATAATGATACTGATAATGATAATAATAGCAGCAGCATTCAGCCAGAAGTCCATTTGGAGAATAATAATAATAGGATTCAGGCAGATGGCCATTTGGAATTGTCCAAACTACTACTCATGGTTGGATTCTCCCATTTGCTTGGTCTCAACTCCCCACTTACAGTTTCCTTTGTAAATGTTGTAAACATTTGTAAATGTTTATTAGGACTGTGCAAAGAATTCCAAAAGGCTGCTTGGAAGGTGCATTGCATGAGGTGCCATGGATAGTGATGGTACGACAAAGCTAAGATTAATGTAGATTTCAAAAACCATTATGTCAGTCAGGACATTCTTAGAGTATGGAACAAATACAAATTGAGGTTCTGCCTGAAAACACCTTTGTGGCTTTCAGTGCAAGAAGCATTTGATAGACAAGAAATGATAAGTAAATATAAATGGTTAACTTACTGTGATGTACTAGAATTTTCTCAAGGGGATTGTAAAATAAAATCAAAAGAATATTTGACAATAGAATATCTTTGTCAATGGTTTTCCTATCATTTTGAACAATGTAAGACCGAGTTTGAAACAGAATTATGCACTAATGATGAATATATTATTGTTAAAATCTATAAACTTTTGTTGAAATATGAGACAGAAGAAGAACAAGTGAAATAATGCATGATAAAATGGGCTAAAATTTTTGGTTACAATATACAAACAGAACAATGGGAAAATACGTGGCTGAAAGGATTGAAATTGACATTATGTTCTAACCTTAAAGATAATTTTTATAAAATAATGTATAATTGGTATTTGTCACCAGAGAAATTATCTAGAATGTATAAAGTTACTTCGAAACTTTGCTGGACGTGTGAACAATATGAAGGGACATTTTATCCTGTTTGGTGGATGTGTAAAAAAGCCAAATAAGTTTGGATACAAATACATACATTGATTCAGAAGATTAAAGTACAATTGAAACCAGAGGCTTTTCTTTTGGGACTAATGGACAGGCAACTAGAAAGAAGTCATGGAACTTTGTTTTTATATACGACAACAGCAGTGAGATTATTATATGCTCAAAAGCGGAAAAATTCAACACCACCCACAATGGAGGAAACCCTAACCCTAACAGACTGGCATCCAGTCTGTTAAATGGACTTCCCAGATCCAGAAGCTATCGAGCAAAATTTAAGGCACTTCATTAGTGTTTAATATTACTACTATTACAGCTGCTAACAGGTAAAAACATGACACATTTTAAATATTATTCTTAAATAGTAATAAACACTGACTTAAGTGACCAACTGAAATATTTACAATAAAACCTAAAGCACCCCTTCTTTTTTTTATCTCCTGTCCCTGCTAAATCTGATCATGTAATTATCTTTGAGCCCCTGTGGCTTTGGGGCACAAAAAAATCCAGGCAAGGCTGTTTTCCACTAGCCAGCATGGGGTTTTGTAATATATAACCTTATTAAAGACTAGTACCATGAGAAACCCTTTCTGAACATGGTTTTTACAGTGTTGGGAAATCCTCCCTATCCTTCCCAGCTTTCTAACTCTTTGTAACTGAATGATATACGCAGGTTGCTCCTTATGCACACAGACCCCCTAGACCTAATGGACAGAACAAGCTTCATTGTACACCTATGTTAATCAAGTTTCCTAAACCCAGACTAAGAAAAGAATCAATGTAAAGGTGAAAGCAACTCTTTCTGAATAATAAAGATATTTTTTCTGGAAGATGCTGCACTCCCTATTTCAAACCAGAAAATGTTTCTTCCCTGCTGCCCTTCAGAGGTATTCTTTTGAATTTTAAATACATGGGGGATTTGTTTTGCTTTGATTCGATTGGCACGCGTGAGTTCTCAGTTGCTCCAGGTCACTGCTACCTGTGAAAAGCCAAGAGAAATCAACTGAACCAGCCTATAACCTTAAGCTGCAGTGGGACAGGCTCTCAAGAGCTTTCATTGGAATAAATCTCTGAGAATTACAGCAATAATCTTGCTTCAGGTGGTTACATGGTTCACCAAGACCCTGATGTTTTGTGATGAGAGATGGCATAATCTCCTAGTGCGACACTTGGGGTGACAAGGAACTGTTTCATTTTGTTGTAAAAGATGGTTTTTCAAAAACAAGCTTTTAACCATCATTTTCTCTGAAGATCTCTTAATCATGATAGCATAGTATGTTGCTCAACCTTACATTTCACATGTACTTTCAAACATAACCAAGTCTCAGGGAATTTTTTCAGAGTTACCAGAGATCTAATTATTGAAAGGATAACCAGAAAACAGTACAAATATGTATTACCTTTCCCAGTAATGTTCAAACCCATTTTTAAAAATCTTCATGATTTTAATATCCAGTATAAAACATTATAGGCGATTCATAGAAGCCTTCAAGGCTGGCAATTGTATATGCCCAAATTCCCCTAGATTCCTGCCTCCTTTTGAATAGGTTGTAGAATACACATTTTTCATTATTTTATGAAAATAAATGAATCAACAAAAGCAAAGTACAAACACACATAGCACAACCTCATACCAATAAAAAAGAAACAAAGAGAAAAAGGTCCCAGACTTTGACTATATTGCCCCAAAAGTTTCTTCCCTGCTCCTTTGTCAAAGTTATAATTCAGATGTTGACAAGCAACCCATACAAACAGCCCATGACTGCAAATCAAGCGTAGATGTTGCCTTCCAGAATTGTATAATCATTCTTTTAGCCAATCTGCATGCCTGAAAAATCCACAATTCTTGATATCCAAGTATTGGGGATATAGCCAAGAAAAACATCTGTATCTTTAGCATAAAGTGATAGAAGGTTTATAGAAAAGACCATGCCTAACCTAGTGTTGCTTCCACAAATGCAGTCCTCCCCACAGCATTTTCCAGCAGCTTTTGGTTAAGTCAGAAGAAGCAGAGCAAGTTCTTATAAGATTGAATGTGTACAATACGTGCTTGTGTGAATGCATACATCTGCAGTATGTAGATGGTTGGATGTAAGTATTGAAGAAAGAGAAGGAATGAAAAGGGGAAAAGGATGATTTTTGAACCCATGTCCATATATTCTGAGTTTCTTTCTTTCTTCCATGTTCTTTTTTATTTCAAACAATGGGCCCAGAAAGGACAGGTTATGCTGCTTGAAAGATTGCTTCATTTCACATGCCTCCCTGCCCAGGTTAAATCCTGTAACCCCTTTTTCTTGGGATTGGAAAAGGGTAGTTGTGGGGAAATCTTTCATGGGTGGCCCCCTAACTGGACATGCTCTCTCTAAAGGCTCAGCTGAGAGTAATATTATGGTCTTTTCACAGCCGGGTGAAGAGTTTTCTGTTTTCTCTGTTTTTCAGTTTTAATGCATGCTTTGTTTTTATATCTCGCCTCCTTTTTTTCTGTTGATTATCGTATTCTAATGCTGTTTTATCTTCATCTTCTATTTTTAGTTTATCTGTTTTCCTTTATATTACCCAGATATAATTTAATGGATAGCATAAGAAGTTTTCTTTGCTGCTGATAAAACAGCCATCAACAACATATGTTGGCTGCTATTCTCAGCAGTATGATTCTAGAAGTGTGTACAGAAAGAAGACATCTTTGGAGGCAGTAAGCATACTGGATATTAATTTTTCAATAGTTGGGTAATATTTTTATGTGTAATATTTATAGTTTTGATACGGTATGCAACACTCTTGCAGGCAGTTGCAATGAGCTGCAGTACTCACAGTGTTTGCACAACAGCATGGCTTTCATCACTGCAGCAAAATGCATAGGCAGCTACACTATAGCAAACAGCAGAAACCTTTTCAGGAACTGACATAGCAATGCAATTAAGGAATTTAATAGCGTATAAATATGTTTGTGTGTGTGTGAGAGAGAGAGGGAGAGAGAGAACAAGAGAAGGTGGCACATCACATCTCAGGAAGGGCAGCTGGGCCATACCTGCATCCAGGAAAATGTTGGATAGTTTGGAAGGAGATAAATGAAAACATTGATTAAAAAACAGCTTTCCTTTGAAACCCTAGAGTTAGTAATCTTGGTGATTCATCTGTACTGGGTCTGACAGGCTGCAAATTTACATCAATGGTTCTTGACAATGAAAAAACAAATTCAGGTCTTTTGGTCCAAGGTGGCAGACATAGCCCCAGAAGAATGAAAAAAAATAATTTACAGTTGAACAGAGGCAAATGATGTGACTGGAAATCCAAAACTGAATGCTACTCTCAGCAAAGGTGCAAACCCTCACAGGAATATTGCTGTTCTCCATTTGCCTTTAATCCAAAAGGAATTAGATTAATGTTTCCAAGGAGCATTCACTACACTTTTTACCTGATTGCCCAACTAGATATATACAAGAACATATATGAAACAGAAAAGGAAAAATGGCAGAAGGAAGTACAGAATAAATCATGATCAAAAGATATTTTAAACTGCTGTTTTAAATAGAATCCGAATTCTATTTTTATGCAAAATATCCTTTCATGCTTCTTCTCCAGGAAGCATTTTCTTAAGACACTAGACTATCCCCCATTAATCTTTCTGGATCAAATTAATTATTGAGACAAATGATGATATTATAGCTGCAATGGATGAGTATGGCAGATATTTAGATACTTTGGGTTAAGGTTCTATGTTATGTTCCATCTTTAGTTGCACCCCAAGGAAAGAATTCAAGGTAAACATATTCACTTCCACTGATATCTGTATTCATTAAATGTTTGTGTGAATGCTCAAGTGCTTGTGAAAACTTGCTATTTTTGAAGGGATGAACACCCATCAAAAGCAAGCTGTATACCTAAAACCAAGTTTGCTTTTACCTTCAGATTCCAAAATGCATAAACTACATGACATCTGAGTCATTATGAGTCATAATTTTGAATGATTTGCTGAATTTTCTAATGCTATTGACAATGTAGACATTGCTCTTGAATGATGGTATACTTGATCCAAAAGTTCAGTGCAGTGGATCAACAGTTTGTTGATATATAATGAAAAATCAAAAGAAAATCATGCTTAACCTTCCACCCTTAAACTACCAGTGTGTCCTTTGGAACATGTTGGCATTTAGTACTGGGATTACAGAAAAGATTTATATGTTTGAATCGCTTATTTTCAAAAGAACCTGCATCCAGAGTTTATCCTTCCATGTTTCCCATGGTGGCTGAGTTCTGATCCTAAGAGAAGAGCAGGCTTGTTTCAAAATTAAGTCTACATGACATACATTCTCATGCATTAATAAGGTAAGGATTGTCTTTACATCTGGTTTAAAATGTGAGATAATACAATGAAAAACCCTTTGTGTAAATGTGAGGAGGAGGAAGAAAGCTATTTCTGATAGATTTACATTCAATTCATGCCTGTCAAATCTGTAGAATAATTGTCATGTTCTTTTTCAGTGTATTCAGCATCAAATATAAAAAACACTGTTGATTTTATTGTGGAATGAAGCCTCAGAGACACATAAAATGAAACTTCCCCTAAATTCTCAGCTTCCTCAGTCTGATCATTTCAAAAACTTTTATGTTCAATCTCTGAAAGACCCAGATGTATTAGAGATGTTTCCTTTTGCCTTGCCATGTCTGCATTCACAAAAGGTAGTCCATTAGTTAATCCATGGGATTTTGGAGTTTTTCAGCAGCACAGCAAACAGCTAGTTAACCATGAAGAAGACAAACATTCTTAAGAAGCTTAGATGCTTCTCTAAGAAAATTCATATGAAAAAATGATTGCTGCTTAGTGCCTTGGAGGGACTGATATGAAAAAACAAAACAACAACAACAAACCAAAACCAAATCCAAAAACCCAACCCTGAATGAGAGAAAATAATCTTTTAGTTGGTATGAAATCATTATCAACTTTCCAAAGATTTGCTCATCCCAGAACTACTGTTTTCATTTTATTCTTGAATTTACCTTCCTTCATATAATAAGAAAATAAATTATGCAGTTTTATCCTTATTAAGGAATGAAATATTGAAATAAGGTTTTATGGATGTGCGGGATATATCTGTTGTTCCAAAAAGTACCAAAATAGTCTCAGAACAAGGCGAATAGACAAGATCTTCTGACATACTGCTCCATTAATTGCAGTGAACGTACAAATATGATTCTGTACTTTCATACACATCATTTATGAGGTTGAACTTTCAGTCCTGAAATCAAATGACTGTTAATAAATAGTGGTAAGAACATATATTGTTCTCCTGTAAGAGGAATAGGCAGACCACTGGTATCCTCCAGAAATTTTGAACTACAGACCAGAATCCCATACTATTAGCCATGCTTGGGTATGATGAGAATTGCAGTCCAAGACATTTGGAGGCACCAGTTTACCTATCCTGTTCAACAGCAATATCCACAGGTAGTCCTTAGCAAAGATTGGAGGCTTAAATCCAGGACCTGATCCCATTTCCTGACTGGCACAATATCAAAATTACACACATGCAATTCCATATAGGAAAAGAAAGCATGTATACAAAATCCCATTTAGAACTGGTATTCTTCACATTATTAGTGTCATATGAATGTTGGAGCTGATGTATCAAATGAGTCATTCCCTATGGTAAAAAATCAGAGTAAGCTTATTTCTAATCAAAGATGCATATGGGCAATTCTTTGTTTATTACAACTGAATTTGCCCCAATTGCCAAACAAAGTATATAACAAAACAACTAGAAAAATTCAATAGCAATTCTCAAGTATTATACAAAAATAGGCTTAAAATAATCAGCTTCAGGCAGGCCTTATTTTTTAGTGTCAATTACTTATATAAAAATACAGACAATATTAAAACAGCCTTTCAGTGTATGTGTGTGTGAATTCATATTATTGTACCAATAAGTAGAGAGTGAGGAATTGTTATCTCTGCTTACTACTATTGTTACCATTTAGGTTGTAGAGCAGTCTCATCTTTCCTCACACAGGCCACTGGATCTAACACCAAGCAGATAAAGTCTTCTGTATTTTTCTCCCCACTAGTTCTTGTTCAATTTGTTGAAAGAGAACTGGCTATAGACATTCCTCAATAGGAAGAAAAAATTCCAGATAAATTCCCATGGATGGGGTGTGGTGTTCTTGAATGTTTATAATTATAGTACAAGGGCTATATGTGAGTGTCCTGTTTTTAACTGTAGAAGCACCTCTCCAGAGGTCTTCAGACTTCATTGATCCTCCAATTCAAGTAAATCCAGAAGGAAGCATGAGGGAACTCTTCCCAATAGGCTTTTTCTGTAGCAAAGCCACTGTCAGCACAAAGGAGGAGTCCAATTCCTGAGAAATTACAGTATTAGAAAATCTCTCTTTCCTCTAAAGAAACGTTCCACCTAATTTCTTTGGATGTATAGTAAATTTGGTGATGAATTTCAAAAAGCCACTTGTGGCCAGCTTAATAGAATCCAGTGTTCTGTAAGGAAGAGCAGTGGGATCATCTGCTTAAGGTATGACAGAATATCTGGACCTGCCCATTTTCATCACAGTTGGCCAATATAAGAATCATGATACATTAAGAATGTGTGGCTGTTTTCAAGTGTCCCTTTTCCTCTACAGCCTCTCTTCTTCAATGTCATGTACTTTAAGTCTGGGGACAAGAGCTATCCATTTTTATTATTTTGTAGGTTATTTTAGGAGGTTTTTAGGTTAAAAGTCAGGTAGAATTGCTTTAAACAATGTGGAGCAAAATGTGCTCAGTATCCAACTAAAGCAATGTAACTTCAGAAGAATTATGCATTTAGGAATTTTCTTCTTAGGTGACATCCCAAAGATGCTGAGTATCCATTTTTTTTTACTTTCAGATTTTCTTGATGTAACATATCAAGGTAGTGCAAATCTTCAACTGAGCAATGCATTTTGATGAAACATTGCTGGAAGCATCCCTTTGAAACACTGGATTAGAACAACCTCACTGCTTCAATCTGAATGCTAAAAGGGGCTTCTGTGCATTTCCAGCACATGCTCAGAGGCCCATTTTCTTGCTGAAAATAGAACTGTATTTCCTCATGACTACAGATCTTCAAAAAGCTATTTTGGGAGAGCAGATAATTAGGAGCACAAGCAGGTATCAATCAATGCATTCCAATCATTACATTATGTTAACCTTCTTTTTCCTAGTGCCTGCAAAATCTGTTGAGACTACAAGTTCCAAAGTTCCCAGTTAACATGGTCAAGGCTGGGAAAAATCTGCATTAGGGCTTCATCTTTACTCCTATTCAATAAATTAAAGTAACAACTTCCCTATTCAGTTTAGCAGGATGTACTCTTATACAAATGCTAGTTAGACATTCATGACTCTTTGAGATTCCTAACAGGCTTGTCATAAGTCTCTAAGAAAACCACAACATTATTGTTAGCTTTGTTGAACTGTTCATTCTTCATTTTGGTAGCAAATGAACTCTTCTGCCTGCTTGTTTGAGGAAAATGTCAAACAGTGTGTGACATCCCTGTGTGCAAACTATTACAACTCAAAGCTTAAAAGGTGTTTGTTTCAAAAATTCACATCTTCAAGTAAAATAAGTCAGAATTATTAACAAAAATCAACATTCTAATTTTGGGTGTCCATGGCAATGCATTTTTAAAAGAGCATGGCAGAGGTTGCTCTGAAACGGATATAAGAAGAGATGGAGACAGCTGTTGGCATATTATTTATTTCCTGTTTTCATGCTTGAAGAATAAGAAACCAGCAAAGAGAGCTCAAAGAAGAGCCACACAAACAATCTGTAGACTAGAAAATAGGCCAAGTGACACACGTCCATGAATTGCAAAGACAAGTGCAGGGAACTTTTTTTTTTAATAAAAAGGCTGAAACCTGAAGCTTACCAACTCTTTCAAGATTTTTGTATTCAGATAAATCTTATGATATTAAGCAACTATGTAGAATTGCGAGCTTTAAACTTTTATAGAGGATTATGCAGATATTGTTCCACTGGGCTTGCATATACCACATTATTGACCTCTAGCTTGTATGATAGTCCATGAAAGCTTTTGACAATGACGTAGTGGTCTGCAGGAAAGAAAAGGCTGAGAATAATTGCTTTGTGCCAACCAGTGTTTCGTTCTAACATTTTTCCAGCAAACTATCTTCTTTAATTTCAGATCTCATTATTTTGTCTTTTCAGCTAAGGCAAGGATTAGTTCAGTGGTGGCCTAGCTTTAAAACTATTGGTGCCACGATACACTACGTTAATGAGCAAAATTTGCTTGTGGCAGAAGCTCTGCATGTAAGATTCAAGACTACAAATCTAATGAGGCAGTGTGACAAGTGAAAATGCACGCATGACATCATCAAAGGCCCAGGCCACCTCAGCTTATTCAAATTCATTTCTTTTCACTGATGGCTTGTCCATAGCAATCTGCTGCTGAAAATGGAATTCCTCTTGCACCTTTTGCATCTGGCAAGCCTCCCAGCTCTTTTCTTTTCTTTTCTTTTCTTTTCTTTTCTTTTAGGGTGATGATTGGGTAGATGTATTTTCTACTTTTGTTCTGTTTCTGTTCTATCTTCTTCATATGTAAGATTTCTGATCTCTTGTCCCCCATGAAGTGAGGGCTAGCATTTTCTGCTGTAAAGAAAAATAAATCAAGCTCAGTGAAGGTGGTTTCCAAATAGGAAGCTATCAAGGGAAGGACTCTCTTTGTCGATTGGTTAGGTAGCAACTCACGACAGTGTTCTGAACTGAAGTAATAAACAGCATATGTTTTATTTAAGCATCTGGAGGATTTTGGAAGGTTAGTACTCA